>NC_090958.1:907272-1209696 GCF_040807025.1 Struthio camelus | reverse complement strand
ACTTCCCCACTACAGCAGACACTCTCCTCCAACACCGGACTACCAACAACAGCCACCACAACCTGACCCAAGGCACCCACCCTTTTGCCCTTGCCATCCATACGGCTCTCCCACCAACACTTCCCTCCTCCTTTTCCTCCCCTCCTCCTACTTTCAACAGCCCGAACCACACTTCCCCACTACAGCAGACACTCTCCTCCAACACCGGACCACCAACAACAGCCACCACAACCTGCACCAAGGCACCCACCCTTTTGCCCTTGCCATCCATACGGCTCTCCCACCAACACTTCCCTCCTCCTTTTCCTCCCCTCCTCCTGTTTTTGACAGCCCTGACCACACTTCCCCACTACAGCAGACACTCTCCTCCAACACCGGACTACCAACAACAGCCACCACAACCTGCACCAAGGCCCCCCCCCCTTTTGGCATTGGCATGCACACGGCTCTCCCACCAACACTTCCCTCCTCCTTTTCCTCCCCTCCTCCTACTTTCAACAGCCCGAACCACACTTCCCCACTACAGCAGACACTCTCCTCCAACACCGGACTACCAACAACAGCCACCACAACCTGCACCAAGGCACCCACCATTTTGGCACTGGCATGCACAGGGCTCTCCCACCAACACTTCCCTCCTCCTTTTCCTCCCCTCCTCCTGTTTTTGACAGCCCTGACCACACTTCCCCACTACAGCAGACACTCTCCTCCAACACCGGACTACCAACAACAGCCACCACAACCTGCACCAAGGCACCCACCCTTTTGCCCTTGCCATCCATACGGCTCTCCCACCAACACTTCCCTCCTCCTTTTCCTCCCCTCCTCCGACTTTCAACAGCCCGAACCACACTTCCCCACTACAGCAGACACTCTCCTCCAAAACCGGACTACCAACAACAGCCACCACAACCTGACCCAAGGCACCCACCCTTTTGCCCTTGCCATCCATACGGCTCTCCCACCAACACTTCCCTCCTCCTTTTCCTCCCCTCCTCCTACTTTCAACAGCCCGAACCACACTTCCCCACTACAGCACTCTCCTCCAACACCGGACTACCAACAACAGCCACCACAACCTGACCCAAGGCACCCACCCTTTTGCCCTTGCCATCCATACGGCTCTCCCACCAACACTTCCCTCCTCCTTTTCCTCCCCTCCTCCTACTTTCAACAGCCCTAACCACACTTCCCCACTACAGCAGACACTCTCCTCCAACACCCAACTACCAACAACAGCCACCACAACCTGCACCAAGGCACCCACCCTTTTGCCCTTGCCATCCATACGGCTCTCCCACCAACACTTCCCTCCTCCTTTTCCTCCCCTCCTCCTGTTTTTGACAGCCCTGACCACACTTCCCCACTACAGCAGACACTCTCCTCCAACACCGGACCACCAACAACAGCCACCACAACCTGACCCAAGGCACCCACCCTTTGGCCCTTGCCATCCATACGGCTCTCCCACCAACACTTCCCTCCTCCTTTTCCTCCCCTCCTCCTACTTTCAACAGCCCGAACCACACTTCCCCACTACAGCAGACACTCTCCTCCAACACCCAACTACCAACAACAGCCACCACAACCTGCACCAAGGCACCCACCCTTTTGGCATTGGCATGCACACGGCTCTCCCACCAACACTTCCCTCCTCCTTTTCCTCCCCTCCTCCTACTTTCAACAGCCCGAACCACACTTCCCCACTACAGCAGACACTCTCCTCCAACACCCAACTACCAACAACAGCCACCACAACCTGCACCAAGGCACCCACCCTTTTGGCACTGGCATGCACAGGGCTCTCCCACCAACACTTCCCTCCTCCTCTTCCTCCCCTCCTCCTGTTTTTGACAGCCCTGACCACACTTCCCCACTACAGCAGACACTCTCCTCCAACACCGGACTACCAACAACAGCCACCACAACCTGCACCAAGGCACCCAACCTTTTGCCCTTGCCATCCATACGGCTCTCCCACCAACACTTCCCTCCTCCTTTCCCTCCCCTCCTCCTACTTTCAACAGCCCGAACCACACTTCCCCACTACAGCAGACACTCTCCTCCCACACCGGACTACCAACAACAGCCACCACAACCTGACCAAAGGCACCCACCCTTTGGCCCTTGCCATCCATACGGCTCTCCCACCAACACTTCCCTCCTCCTTTTCCTCCCCTCCTCCTACTTTCAACAGCCCGAACCACACTTCCCCACTACAGCAGACACTCTCCTCCAACACCGGACTACCAACAACAACCACCACAACCTGCACCAAGGCACCCACCCTTTGGCCCTTGCCATCCATACGGCTCTCCCACCAACACTTCCCTCCTCCTTTTCCTCCCCTCCTCCTACTTTCAACAGCCCGAACCACACTTCCCCACTACAGCAGACACTCTCCTCCAACACTGGACTACCAACAACAGCCACCACAACCTGCACCAAGGCACCCACCCTTTGGCCCTTGCCATCCATACGGCGCTCCCACCAACACTTCCCTCCTCCTTTTCCTCCCATCCTCCTGTTTTTGACAGCCCTGACCACACTTCCCCACTACAGCAGACACTCTCCTCCAACACCGGACTACCAACAACAGCCACCACAACCTGACCCAAGGCACCCACCCTTTTGCCCTTGCCATCCATACGGCTCTCCCACCAACACTTCCCTCCTCCTTTTCCTCCCCTCCTCCTACTTTCAACAGCCCAAACCACACTTCCCCACTACAGCAGACACTCTCCTCCAACACCGGACCACCAACAACAGCCACCACAACCTGACCCAAGGCACCCACCCTTTTGCCCTTGCCATCCATACGGCTCTCCCACCAACACTTCCCTCCTCCTTTTCCTCCCCTCCTCCTACTTTCAACAGCCCGAACCACACTTCCCCACTACAGCAGACACTCTCCTCCAACACCCAACTACCAACAACAGCCACCACAACCTGACCCAAGGCACCCACCCTTTTGGCACTGGCATGCACACGGCTCTCCCACCAACACTTCCCTCCTCCTTTTCCTCCCCTCCTCCGACTTTCAACAGCCCGAACCACACTTCCCCACTACAGCAGACACTCTCCTCCAACACCGGACTACCAACAACAACCACCACAACCTGCACCAAGGCACCCACCCTTTTGGCATTGGCATTCATACGGCTCTCCCACCAACACTTCCCTCCTCCTTTTCCTCCCCTCCTCCTACTTTCAACAGCCCGAACCACACTTCCCCACTACAGCAGACACTCTCCTCCAACACCGGACTACCAACAACAGCCACCACAACCTGCACCAAGGCACCCACCCTTTTGGCACTGGCATGCACACGGCTCTCCCACCAACACTTCCCTCCTCCTCTTCCTCCCCTCCTCCTACTTTCAACAGCCCGAACCACACTTCCCCACTACAGCAGACACTCTCCTCCAACACCGGACTACCAACAACAGCCACCACAACCTGACCCAAGGCACCCACCCTTTGGCCCTTGCCATCCATACGGCTCTCCCACCAACACTTCCCTCCTCCTTTTCCTCCCCTCCTCCTACTTTCAACAGCCCTGACCACACTTCCCCACTACAGCAGACACTCTCCTCCAACACCGGACTACCAACAACAGCCACCACAACCTGCACCAAGGCACCCACCCTTTGGCCCTTGCCATCCATACGGCTCTCCCACCAACACTTCCCTCCTCCTTTTCCTCCCCTCCTCCGACTTTCAACAGCCCGAACCACACTTCCCCACTACAGCAGACACTCTCCTCCAACACCGGACTACCAACAACAGCCACCACAACCTGCACCAAGGCACCCACCCTTTGGCCCTTGCCATCCATACGGCTCTCCCACCAACACTTCCCTCCTCCTTTTCCTCCCATCCTCCTGTTTTTGACAGCCCTGACCACACTTCCCCACTACAGCAGACACTCTCCTCCAACACCGGACTACCAACAACAGCCACCACAACCTGCACCAAGGCACCCACCCTTTGGCCCTTGCCATCCATACGGCTCTCCCACCAACACTTCCCTCCTCCTTTTCCTCCCCTCCTCCGACTTTCAACAGCCCGAACCACACTTCCCCACTACAGCAGACACTCTCCTCCAACACCGGACTACCAACAACAGCCACCACAACCTGACCCAAGGCACCCACCCTTTTGGCACTGGCATGCACACGGCTCTCCCACCAACACTTCCCTCCTCCTTTTCCTCCCCTCCTCCTACTTTCAACAGCCCTGACCACACTTCCCCACTACAGCAGACACTCTCCTCCAACACCCAACTACCAACAACAGCCACCACAACCTGACTCAAGGCACCCACCCTTTGGCCCTTGCCATCCATACGGCTCTCCCACCAACACTTCCCTCCTCCTTTTCCTCCCCTCCTCCGACTTTCAACAGCCCTAACCACACTTCCCCACTACAGCAGACACTCTCCTCCAACACCCAACTACCAACAACAGCCACCACAACCTGACCCAAGGCACCCACCCTTTTGCCCTTGCCATCCATACGGCTCTCCCACCAACACTTTCCTCCTCCTTTTCCTCCCCTCCTCCTGTTTTTGACAGCCCTGACCACACTTCCCCACTACAGCAGACACTCTCCTCCAACACCGGACCACCAACAACAGCCACCACAACCTGCACCAAGGCACCCACCCTTTTGCCCTTGCCATCCATACGGCTCTCCCACCAACACTTCCCTCCTCCTTTTCCTCCCCTCCTCCGACTTTCAACAGCCCTAACCACACTTCCCCACTACAGCAGACACTCTCCTCCAACACCCAACTACCAACAACAGCCACCACAACCTGCACCAAGGCACCCACCCTTTTGCCCTTGCCATCCATACGGCTCTCCCACCAACACTTCCCTCCTCCTTTTCCTCCCCTCCTCCGACTTTCAACAGCCCGAACCACACTTCCCCACTACAGCAGACACTCTCCTCCAACACCCAACTACCAACAACAGCCACCACAACCTGACCCAAGGCACCCACCCTTTTGGCACTGGCATGCACACGGCTCTCCCACCAACACTTCCCTCCTCCTTTTCCTCCCCTCCTCCTACTTTCAACAGCCCGAACCACACTTCCCCACTACAGCAGACACTCTCCTCCAACACCCAACTACCAACAACAGCCACCACAACCTGCACCAAGGCACCCACCCTTTTGCCCTTGCCATCCATACGGCTCTCCCACCAACACTTCCCTCCTCCTTTTCCTCCCCTCCTCCTACTTTCAACAGCCCGAACCACACTTCCCCACTACAGCAGACACTCTCCTCCAACACTGGAATACCAACAACAGCCACCACAACCTGCACCAAGGCACCCACCCTTTGGCCCTTGCCATCCATACGGCTCTCCCACCAACACTTCCCTCCTCCTTTTCCTCCCCTCCTCCTACTTTCAACAGCCCGAACCACACTTCCCCACTACAGCAGACACTCTCCTCCAACACCGGACTACCAACAACAGCCACCACAACCTGACCCAAGGCACCCACCCTTTGGCCCTTGCCATCCATACGACTCTCCCACCAACACTTCCCTCCTCCTTTTCCTCCCCTCCTCCTACTTTCAACAGCCCGAACCACACTTCCCCACTACAGCAGACACTCTCCTCCAACACCCAACTACCAACAACAGCCACCACAACCTGACCCAAGGCACCCACCCTTTTGCCCTTGCCATCCATACGGCTCTCCCACCAACACTTCCCTCCTCCTTTTCCTCCCCTCCTCCTACTTTCAACAGCCCGAACCACACTTCCCCACTACAGCAGACACTCTCCTCCAACACCGGACTATCAACAACAGCCACCACAACCTGACCCAAGGCACCCACCCTTTTGCCCTTGCCATCCATACGGCTCTCCCACCAACACTTCCCTCCTCCTTTTCCTCCCCTCCTCCGACTTTCGACAGCCCGAACCACACTTCCCCACTACAGCAGACACTCTCCTCCAACACCCAACTACCAACAACAGCCACCACAACCTGACCCAAGGCACCCACCCTTTTGGCACTGGCATGCACACGGCTCTCCCACCAACACTTCCCTCCTCCTTTTCCTCCCCTCCTCCTACTTTCAACAGCCCTGACCACACTTCCCCACTACAGCAGACACTCTCCTCCAACACCCAACTACCAACAACAGCCACCACAACCTGCACCAAGGCACCCACCCTTTGGCCCTTGCCATCCATACGGCTCTCCCACCAACACTTCCCTCCTCCTTTTCCTCCCCTCCTCCTACTTTCAACAGCCCGAACCACACTTCCCCACTACAGCAGACACTCTCCTCCAACACCCAACTACCAACAACAGCCACCACAACCTGCACCAAGGCACCCACCCTTTTCCCCTTGCCATCCATACGGCTCTCCCACCAACACTTCCCTCCTCCTTTTCCTCCCCTCCTCCTACTTTCAACAGCCCGAACCACACTTCCCCACTACAGCAGACACTCTCCTCCAACACCGGACTACCAACAACAGCCACCACAACCTGCACCAAGGCACCCTCCCTTTTGGCACTGGCATGCACACGGCTCTCCCACCAACACTTCCCTCCTCCTTTTCCTCCCCTCCTCCTACTTTCAACAGCCCGAACCACACTTCCCCACTACAGCAGACACTCTCCTCCAACACCGGACTACCAACAACAGCCACCACAACCTGACCCAAGGCACCCACCCTTTTGCCCTTGCCATCCATACGGCTCTCCCACCAACACTTCCCTCCTCCTTTTCCTCCCCTCCTCCTACTTTCAACAGCCCGAACCACACTTCCCCACTACAGCAGACACTCTCCTCCAACACCGGACTACCAACAACAGCCACCACAACCTGCACCAAGGCACCCACCCTTTTGCCCTTGCCATCCATACGGCTCTCCCACCAACACTTCCCTCCTCCTTTTCCTCCCCTCCTCCTGTTTTTGACAGCCCTGACCACACTTCCCCACTACAGCAGACACTCTCCTCCAACACCGGACTACCAACAACAGCCACCACAACCTGCACCAAGGCCCCCCCCCCTTTTGGCATTGGCATGCACACGGCTCTCCCACCAACACTTCCCTCCTCCTTTTCCTCCCCTCCTCCGACTTTCAACAGCCCGAACCACACTTCCCCACTACAGCAGACACTCTCCTCCAACACCCAACTACCAACAACAGCCACCACAACCTGCACCAAGGCACCCACCATTTTGGCACTGGCATGCACAGGGCTCTCCCACCAACACTTCCCTCCTCCTTTTCCTCCCCTCCTCCTGTTTTTGACAGCCCTGACCACACTTCCCCACTACAGCAGACACTCTCCTCCAACACCGGACTACCAACAACAGCCACCACAACCTGACCCAAGGCACCCACCCTTTTGCCCTTGCCATCCATACGGCTCTCCCACCAACACTTCCCTCCTCCTTTTCCTCCCCTCCTCCTACTTTCAACAGCCCGAACCACACTTCCCCACTACAGCAGACACTCTCCTCCAACACCGGACTACCAACAACAGCCACCACAACCTGCACCAAGGCACCCACCCTTTTGCCCTTGCCATCCATACGGCTCTCCCACCAACACTTCCCTCCTCCTTTTCCTCCCCTCCTCCGACTTTCAACAGCCCTGACCACACTTCCCCACTACAGCAGACACTCTCCTCCAACACCGGACTACCAACAACAGCCACCACAACCTGCACCAAGGCACCCACCCTTTGGCCCTTGCCATCCATACGGCTCTCCCACCAACACTTCCCTCCTCCTTTTCCTCCCCTCCTCCTACTTTCAACAGCCCGAACCACACTTCCCCACTACAGCAGACACTCTCCTCCAACACCCAACTACCAACAACAGCCACCACAACCTGACCCAAGGCACCCACCCTTTTGCCCTTGCCATCCATACGGCTCTCCCACCAACACTTTCCTCCTCCTTTTCCTCCCCTCCTCCTGTTTTTGACAGCCCTGACCACACTTCCCCACTACAGCAGACACTCTCCTCCAACACCGGACCACCAACAACAGCCACCACAACCTGCACCAAGGCACCCACCCTTTTGCCCTTGCCATCCATACGGCTCTCCCACCAACACTTCCCTCCTCCTTTTCCTCCCCTCCTCCTACTTTCAACAGCCCGAACCACACTTCCCCACTACAGCAGACACTCTCCTCCAACACCGGACTACCAACAACAGCCACCACAACCTGACCCAAGGCACCCACCCTTTTGGCACTGGCATGCACACGGCTCTCCCACCAACACTTCCCTCCTCCTTTTCCTCCCCTCCTCCTACTTTCAACAGCCCGAACCACACTTCCCCACTACAGCAGACACTCTCCTCCAACACCGGACTATCAACAACAGCCACCACAACCTGACCCAAGGCACCCACCCTTTTGGCACTGGCATGCACAGGGCTCTCCCACCAACACTTCCCTCCTCCTCTTCCTCCCCTCCTCCTGTTTTTGACAGCCCTGACCACACTTCCCCACTACAGCAGACACTCTCCTCCAACACCCAACTACCAACAACAGCCACCACAACCTGACCCAAGGCACCCAACCTTTGGCCCTTGCCATCCATACGGCTCTCCCACCAACACTTCCCTCCTCCTTTTCCTCCCCTCCTCCTACTTTCAACAGCCCTAACCACACTTCCCCACTACAGCAGACACTCTCCTCCCACACCGGACTACCAACAACAGCCACCACAACCTGCACCAAGGCACCCACCCTTTGGCCCTTGCCATCCATACGGCTCTCCCACCAACACTTCCCTCCTCCTTTTCCTCCCATCCTCCGACTTTCAACAGCCCTGACCACACTTCCCCACTACAGCAGACACTCTCCTCCAACACCGGACTACCAACAACAACCACCACAACCTGCACCAAGGCACCCACCCTTTGGCCCTTGCCATCCATACGGCTCTCCCACCAACACTTCCCTCCTCCTTTTCCTCCCCTCCTCCGACTTTCAACAGCCCGAACCACACTTCCCCACTACAGCAGACACTCTCCTCCAACACTGGACTACCAACAACAGCCACCACAACCTGCACCAAGGCACCCACCCTTTGGCCCTTGCCATCCATACGGCTCTCCCACCAACACTTCCCTCCTCCTTTTCCTCCCCTCCTCCTACTTTCAACAGCCCGAACCACACTTCCCCACTACAGCAGACACTCTCCTCCAACACTGGACTACCAACAACAGCCACCACAACCTGACCCAAGGCACCCACCCTTTGGCCCTTGCCATCCATACGGCTCTCCCACCAACACTTCCCTCCTCCTTTTCCTCCCCTCCTCCTACTTTCAACAGCCCGAACCACACTTCCCCACTACAGCAGACACTCTCCTCCAACACCGGACTAACAACAACAGCCACCACAACCTGCACCAAGGCACCCACCCTTTTGCCCTTGCCATCCATACGGCTCTCCCACCAACACTTCCCTCCTCCTTTTCCTCCCCTCCTCCGACTTTCAACAGCCCGAACCACACTTCCCCACTACAGCAGACACTCTCCTCCAACACCCAACTACCAACAACAGCCACCACAACCTGACCCAAGGCACCCACCCTTTTGGCACTGGCATGCACACGGCTCTCCCACCAACACTTCCCTCCTCCTTTTCCTCCCCTCCTCCTACTTTCAACAGCCCTGACCACACTTCCCCACTACAGCAGACACTCTCCTCCAACACCGGACTACCAACAACAGCCACCACAACCTGACCCAAGGCACCCACCCTTTGGCCCTGGCCATCCATACGGCTCTCCCACCAACACTTCCCTCCTCCTTTTCCTCCCCTCCTCCGACTTTCAACAGCCCTGACTACACTTCCCCACTACAGCAGACACTCTCCTCCAACACCGGACTACCAACAACAGCCACCACAACCTGACCCAAGGCACCCACCCTTTTGCCCTTGCCATCCATACGGCTCTCCCACCAACACTTCCCTCCTCCTTTTCCTCCCCTCCTCCTACTTTCGACAGCCCGAACCACACTTCCCCACTACAGCAGACACTCTCCTCCAACACCCAACTACCAACAACAGCCACCACAACCTGCACCAAGGCACCCACCCTTTGGCCCTTGCCATCCATACGGCTCTCCCACCAACACTTCCCTCCTCCTTTTCCTCCCCTCCTCCTACTTTCAACAGCCCGAACCACACTTCCCCACTACAGCAGACACTCTCCTCCAACACCCAACTACCAACAACAGCCACCACAACCTGACCCAAGGCACCCACCCTTTTGGCACTGGCATGCACACGGCTCTCCCACCAACACTTCCCTCCTCCTTTTCCTCCCCTCCTCCTACTTTCAACAGCCCGAACCACACTTCCCCACTACAGCAGACACTCTCCTCCAACACCCAACTACCAACAACAGCCACCACAACCTGACCCAAGGCACCCACCCTTTGGCCCTTGCCATCCATACGGCTCTCCCACCAACACTTCCCTCCTCCTTTTCCTCCCATCCTCCTACTTTCAACAGCCCTGACCACACTTCCCCACTACAGCAGACACTCTCCTCCAACACCGGACTACCAACAACAGCCACCACAACCTGACCCAAGGCACCCACCCTTTTGCCCTTGCCATCCATACGGCTCTCCCACCAACACTTCCCTCCTCCTTTTCCTCCCCTCCTCCTGTTTTTGACAGCCCTGACCACACTTCCCCACTACAGCAGACACTCTCCTCCAACACCGGACTACCAACAACAGCCACCACAACCTGACCCAAGGCACCCACCCTTTTGCCCTTGCCATCCATACGGCTCTCCCACCAACACTTCCCTCCTCCTTTTCCTCCCCTCCTCCTACTTTCAACAGCCCGAACCACACTTCCCCACTACAGCAGACACTCTCCTCCAACACCGGACCACCAACAACAGCCACCACAACCTGCACCAAGGCACCCACCCTTTTGCCCTTGCCATCCATACGGCTCTCCCACCAACACTTCCCTCCTCCTTTTCCTCCCCTCCTCCTGTTTTTGACAGCCCTGACCACACTTCCCCACTACAGCAGACACTCTCCTCCAACACCGGACTACCAACAACAGCCACCACAACCTGCACCAAGGCCCCCCCCCCTTTTGGCATTGGCATGCACACGGCTCTCCCACCAACACTTCCCTCCTCCTTTTCCTCCCCTCCTCCTACTTTCAACAGCCCGAACCACACTTCCCCACTACAGCAGACACTCTCCTCCAACACCGGACTACCAACAACAGCCACCACAACCTGCACCAAGGCACCCACCATTTTGGCACTGGCATGCACAGGGCTCTCCCACCAACACTTCCCTCCTCCTTTTCCTCCCCTCCTCCTGTTTTTGACAGCCCTGACCACACTTCCCCACTACAGCAGACACTCTCCTCCAACACCGGACTACCAACAACAGCCACCACAACCTGCACCAAGGCACCCACCCTTTTGCCCTTGCCATCCATACGGCTCTCCCACCAACACTTCCCTCCTCCTTTTCCTCCCCTCCTCCGACTTTCAACAGCCCGAACCACACTTCCCCACTACAGCAGACACTCTCCTCCAAAACCGGACTACCAACAACAGCCACCACAACCTGACCCAAGGCACCCACCCTTTTGCCCTTGCCATCCATACGGCTCTCCCACCAACACTTCCCTCCTCCTTTTCCTCCCCTCCTCCTACTTTCAACAGCCCGAACCACACTTCCCCACTACAGCACTCTCCTCCAACACCGGACTACCAACAACAGCCACCACAACCTGCACCAAGGCACCCACCCTTTTGCCCTTGCCATCCATACGGCTCTCCCACCAACACTTCCCTCCTCCTTTTCCTCCCCTCCTCCTACTTTCAACAGCCCTAACCACACTTCCCCACTACAGCAGACACTCTCCTCCAACACCCAACTACCAACAACAGCCACCACAACCTGACCCAAGGCACCCACCCTTTTGCCCTTGCCATCCATACGGCTCTCCCACCAACACTTCCCTCCTCCTTTTCCTCCCCTCCTCCTGTTTTTGACAGCCCTGACCACACTTCCCCACTACAGCAGACACTCTCCTCCAACACCGGACCACCAACAACAGCCACCACAACCTGACCCAAGGCACCCACCCTTTGGCCCTTGCCATCCATACGGCTCTCCCACCAACACTTCCCTCCTCCTTTTCCTCCCCTCCTCCGACTTTCAACAGCCCGAACCACACTTCCCCACTACAGCAGACACTCTCCTCCAACACCCAACTACCAACAACAGCCACCACAACCTGCACCAAGGCACCCACCCTTTTGGCATTGGCATGCACACGGCTCTCCCACCAACACTTCCCTCCTCCTTTTCCTCCCCTCCTCCTACTTTCAACAGCCCGAACCACACTTCCCCACTACAGCAGACACTCTCCTCCAACACCCAACTACCAACAACAGCCACCACAACCTGCACCAAGGCACCCACCCTTTTGGCACTGGCATGCACAGGGCTCTCCCACCAACACTTCCCTCCTCCTCTTCCTCCCCTCCTCCTGTTTTTGACAGCCCTGACCACACTTCCCCACTACAGCAGACACTCTCCTCCAACACCGGACTACCAACAACAGCCACCACAACCTGCACCAAGGCACCCAACCTTTTGCCCTTGCCATCCATACGGCTCTCCCACCAACACTTCCCTCCTCCTTTCCCTCCCCTCCTCCTACTTTCAACAGCCCGAACCACACTTCCCCACTACAGCAGACACTCTCCTCCCACACCGGACTACCAACAACAGCCACCACAACCTGACCAAAGGCACCCACCCTTTGGCCCTTGCCATCCATACGGCTCTCCCACCAACACTTCCCTCCTCCTTTTCCTCCCCTCCTCCTACTTTCAACAGCCCGAACCACACTTCCCCACTACAGCAGACACTCTCCTCCAACACCGGACTACCAACAACAACCACCACAACCTGCACCAAGGCACCCACCCTTTGGCCCTTGCCATCCATACGGCTCTCCCACCAACACTTCCCTCCTCCTTTTCCTCCCCTCCTCCTACTTTCAACAGCCCGAACCACACTTCCCCACTACAGCAGACACTCTCCTCCAACACTGGACTACCAACAACAGCCACCACAACCTGCACCAAGGCACCCACCCTTTGGCCCTTGCCATCCATACGGCGCTCCCACCAACACTTCCCTCCTCCTTTTCCTCCCATCCTCCTGTTTTTGACAGCCCTGACCACACTTCCCCACTACAGCAGACACTCTCCTCCAACACCGGACTACCAACAACAGCCACCACAACCTGACCCAAGGCACCCACCCTTTTGCCCTTGCCATCCATACGGCTCTCCCACCAACACTTCCCTCCTCCTTTTCCTCCCCTCCTCCTACTTTCAACAGCCCAAACCACACTTCCCCACTACAGCAGACACTCTCCTCCAACACCGGACCACCAACAACAGCCACCACAACCTGACCCAAGGCACCCACCCTTTTGCCCTTGCCATCCATACGGCTCTCCCACCAACACTTCCCTCCTCCTTTTCCTCCCCTCCTCCTACTTTCAACAGCCCGAACCACACTTCCCCACTACAGCAGACACTCTCCTCCAACACCCAACTACCAACAACAGCCACCACAACCTGACCCAAGGCACCCACCCTTTTGGCACTGGCATGCACACGGCTCTCCCACCAACACTTCCCTCCTCCTTTTCCTCCCCTCCTCCGACTTTCAACAGCCCGAACCACACTTCCCCACTACAGCAGACACTCTCCTCCAACACCGGACTACCAACAACAACCACCACAACCTGCACCAAGGCACCCACCCTTTTGGCATTGGCATTCATACGGCTCTCCCACCAACACTTCCCTCCTCCTTTTCCTCCCCTCCTCCTACTTTCAACAGCCCGAACCACACTTCCCCACTACAGCAGACACTCTCCTCCAACACCGGACTACCAACAACAGCCACCACAACCTGCACCAAGGCACCCACCCTTTTGGCACTGGCATGCACACGGCTCTCCCACCAACACTTCCCTCCTCCTCTTCCTCCCCTCCTCCTACTTTCAACAGCCCGAACCACACTTCCCCACTACAGCAGACACTCTCCTCCAACACCGGACTACCAACAACAGCCACCACAACCTGACCCAAGGCACCCACCCTTTGGCCCTTGCCATCCATACGGCTCTCCCACCAACACTTCCCTCCTCCTTTTCCTCCCCTCCTCCTACTTTCAACAGCCCTGACCACACTTCCCCACTACAGCAGACACTCTCCTCCAACACCGGACTACCAACAACAGCCACCACAACCTGCACCAAGGCACCCACCCTTTGGCCCTTGCCATCCATACGGCTCTCCCACCAACACTTCCCTCCTCCTTTTCCTCCCCTCCTCCGACTTTCAACAGCCCGAACCACACTTCCCCACTACAGCAGACACTCTCCTCCAACACCGGACTACCAACAACAGCCACCACAACCTGCACCAAGGCACCCACCCTTTGGCCCTTGCCATCCATACGGCTCTCCCACCAACACTTCCCTCCTCCTTTTCCTCCCATCCTCCTGTTTTTGACAGCCCTGACCACACTTCCCCACTACAGCAGACACTCTCCTCCAACACCGGACTACCAACAACAGCCACCACAACCTGCACCAAGGCACCCACCCTTTGGCCCTTGCCATCCATACGGCTCTCCCACCAACACTTCCCTCCTCCTTTTCCTCCCCTCCTCCGACTTTCAACAGCCCGAACCACACTTCCCCACTACAGCAGACACTCTCCTCCAACACCGGACTACCAACAACAGCCACCACAACCTGACCCAAGGCACCCACCCTTTTGGCACTGGCATGCACACGGCTCTCCCACCAACACTTCCCTCCTCCTTTTCCTCCCCTCCTCCTACTTTCAACAGCCCTGACCACACTTCCCCACTACAGCAGACACTCTCCTCCAACACCCAACTACCAACAACAGCCACCACAACCTGACTCAAGGCACCCACCCTTTGGCCCTTGCCATCCATACGGCTCTCCCACCAACACTTCCCTCCTCCTTTTCCTCCCCTCCTCCGACTTTCAACAGCCCTAACCACACTTCCCCACTACAGCAGACACTCTCCTCCAACACCCAACTACCAACAACAGCCACCACAACCTGACCCAAGGCACCCACCCTTTTGCCCTTGCCATCCATACGGCTCTCCCACCAACACTTTCCTCCTCCTTTTCCTCCCCTCCTCCTGTTTTTGACAGCCCTGACCACACTTCCCCACTACAGCAGACACTCTCCTCCAACACCGGACCACCAACAACAGCCACCACAACCTGCACCAAGGCACCCACCCTTTTGCCCTTGCCATCCATACGGCTCTCCCACCAACACTTCCCTCCTCCTTTTCCTCCCCTCCTCCGACTTTCAACAGCCCTAACCACACTTCCCCACTACAGCAGACACTCTCCTCCAACACCCAACTACCAACAACAGCCACCACAACCTGCACCAAGGCACCCACCCTTTTGCCCTTGCCATCCATACGGCTCTCCCACCAACACTTCCCTCCTCCTTTTCCTCCCCTCCTCCGACTTTCAACAGCCCGAACCACACTTCCCCACTACAGCAGACACTCTCCTCCAACACCCAACTACCAACAACAGCCACCACAACCTGACCCAAGGCACCCACCCTTTTGGCACTGGCATGCACACGGCTCTCCCACCAACACTTCCCTCCTCCTTTTCCTCCCCTCCTCCTACTTTCAACAGCCCGAACCACACTTCCCCACTACAGCAGACACTCTCCTCCAACACCCAACTACCAACAACAGCCACCACAACCTGCACCAAGGCACCCACCCTTTTGCCCTTGCCATCCATACGGCTCTCCCACCAACACTTCCCTCCTCCTTTTCCTCCCCTCCTCCTACTTTCAACAGCCCGAACCACACTTCCCCACTACAGCAGACACTCTCCTCCAACACTGGAATACCAACAACAGCCACCACAACCTGCACCAAGGCACCCACCCTTTGGCCCTTGCCATCCATACGGCTCTCCCACCAACACTTCCCTCCTCCTTTTCCTCCCCTCCTCCTACTTTCAACAGCCCGAACCACACTTCCCCACTACAGCAGACACTCTCCTCCAACACCCAACTACCAAAAACAGTCACCACAACCTGACCCAAGGCACCCACCCTTTTGCCCTTGCCATCCATACGGCTCTCCCACCAACACTTCCCTCCTCCTTTTCCTCCCCTCCTCCGACTTTCAACAGCCCGAACCACACTTCCCCACTACAGCAGACACTCTCCTCCAACACCGGACTACCAACAACAGCCACCACAACCTGCACCAAGGCACCCACCCTTTGGCCCTTGCCATCCATACGGCTCTCCCACCAACACTTCCCTCCTCCTTTTCCTCCCCTCCTCCTACTTTCAACAGCCCTGACCACACTTCCCCACTACAGCAGACACTCTCCTCCAACACCGGACTACCAACAACAGCCACCACAACCTGACCCAAGGCACCCACCCTTTGGCCCTTGCCATCCATACGGCTCTCCCACCAACACTTCCCTCCTCCTTTTCCTCCCCTCCTCCTACTTTCAACAGCCCTGACCACACTTCCCCACTACAGCAGACACTCTCCTCCAACACCAGACTACCAACAACAACCACCACAACCTGCACCAAGGCACCCACCCTTTTGCCCTTGCCATCCATACGGCTCTCCCACCAACACTTCCCTCCTCCTTTTCCTCCCCTCCTCCTACTTTCAACAGCCCTAACCACACTTCCCCACTACAGCAGACACTCTCCTCCAACACCGGACTACCAACAACAGCCACCACAACCTGCACCAAGGCACCCACCCTTTTGCCCTTGCCATCCATACGGCTCTCCCACCAACACTTTCCTCCTCCTTTTCCTCCCCTCCTCCTGTTTTTGACAGCCCTGACCACACTTCCCCACTACAGCAGACACTCTCCTCCAACACCGGACTACCAACAACAGCCACCACAACCTGACCCAAGGCACCCACCCTTTGGCCCTTGCCATCCATACGGCTCTCCCACCAACACTTCCCTCCTCCTTTTCCTCCCCTCCTCCTACTTTCAACAGCCCGAACCACACTTCCCCACTACAGCAGACACTCTCCTCCAACACCCAACTACCAACAACAGCCACCACAACCTGACCCAAGGCACCCACACTTTTGGCATTGGCATGCACACGGCTCTCCCACCAACACTTCCCTCCTCCTTTTCCTCCCCTCCTCCGATTTTCAACAGCCCGAACCACACTTCCCCACTACAGCAGACACTCTCCTCCAACACCGGACTACCAACAACAGCCACCACAACCTGCACCAAGGCACCCACCCTTTTGGCACTGGCATGCACAGGGCTCTCCCACCAACACTTCCCTCCTCCTTTTCCTCCCCTCCTCCTACTTTCAACAGCCCGAACCACACTTCCCCACTACAGCAGACACTCTCCTCCAACACCCAACTACCAACAACAGCCACCACTACCTGCACCAAGGCACCCACTCTTTTGCCCTTGCCATCCATACGGCTCTCCCACCAACACTTCCCTCCTCCTTTTCCTCCCCTCCTCCTACTTTCGACAGCCCGAACCACACTTCCCCACTACAGCAGACACTCTCCTCCAACACCGGACTACCAACAACAGCCACCACAACCTGACCCAAGGCACCCACCCTTTGGCCCTTGCCATCCATACGGCTCTCCCACCAACACTTCCCTCCTCCTTTTCCTCCCCTCCTCCTACTTTCAACAGCCCGAACCACACTTCCCCACTACAGCAGACACTCTCCTCCAACACCCAACTACCAACAACAGCCACCACAACCTGACCCAAGGCACCCACCCTTTTGGCACTGGCATGCACACGGCTCTCCCACCAACACTTCCCTCCTCCTTTTCCTCCCCTCCTCCTACTTTCAACAGCCCGAACCACACTTCCCCACTACAGCAGACACTCTCCTCCAACACCGGACCACCAACAACAGCCACCACAACCTGACCCAAGGCACCCACCCTTTTGCCCTTGCCATCCATACGGCTCTCCCACCAACACTTCCCTCCTCCTTTTCCTCCCCTCCTCCTACTTTCAACAGCCCGAACCACACTTCCCCACTACAGCAGACACTCTCCTCCAACACCCAACTACCAACAACAGCCACCACAACCTGACCCAAGGCACCCACCCTTTTGCCCTTGCCATCCATACGGCTCTCCCACCAACACTTCCCTCCTCCTTTTCCTCCCCTCCTCCTACTTTCAACAGCCCGAACCACACTTCCCCACTACAGCAGACACTCTCCTCCAACACCCAACTACCAACAACAGCCACCACAACCTGACCCAAGGCACCCACCCTTTGGCCCTTGCCATCCATACGGCTCTCCCACCAACACTTCCCTCCTCCTTTTCCTCCCCTCCTCCTACTTTCAACAGCCCGAACCACACTTCCCCACTACAGCAGACACTCTCCTCCAACACCGGACTACCAAAAACAGCCACCACAACCTGCACCAAGGCACCCACCCTTTTGCCCTTGCCATCCATACGGCTCTCCCACCAACACTTCCCTCCTCCTTTTCCTCCCCTCCTCCGACTTTCAACAGCCCTGACCACACTTCCCCACTACAGCAGACACTCTCCTCCAACACCGGACCACCAACAACAGCCACCACAACCTGACCCAAGGCACCCACCCTTTTGCCCTTGCCATCCATACGGCTCTCCCACCAACACTTCCCTCCTCCTTTTCCTCCCCTCCTCCTGTTTTTGACAGCCCTGACCACACTTCCCCACTACAGCAGACACTCTCCTCCAACACCCAACTACCAACAACAGCCACCACAACCTGCACCAAGGCACCCACCCTTTGGCCCTTGCCATCCATACGGCTCTCCCACCAACACTTCCCTCCTCCTTTTCCTCCCCTCCTCCTACTTTCGACAGCCCGAACCACACTTCCCCACTACAGCAGACACTCTCCTCCAACACCCAACTACCAACAACAGACACCACAACCTGACCCAAGGCACCCACCCTTTTGGCCCTTGCCATCCATACGGCTCTCCCACCAACACTTCCCTCCTCCTTTTCCTCCCCTCCTCCTACTTTCAACAGCCCGAACCACACTTCCCCACTACAGCAGACACTCTCCTCCAACACCGGACTACCAACAACAGCCACCAAAACCTGCACCAAGGCACCCACCCTTTTGCCCTTGCCATCCATACGACTCTCCCACCAACACTTCCCTCCTCCTTTTCCTCCCCTCCTCCTACTTTCAACAGCCCGAACCACACTTCCCCACTACAGCAGACACTCTCCTCCAACACCCAACTACCAACAACAGCCACCACAACCTGCACCAAGGCACCCACCCTTTTGCCCTTGCCATCCATACGGCTCTCCCACCAACACTTCCCTCCTCCTTTTCCTCCCCTCCTCCTACTTTCAACAGCCCGAACCACACTTCCCCACTACAGCAGACACTCTCCTCCAACACCGGACTACCAACAACAACCACCACAACCTGCACCAAGGCACCCACCCTTTGGCCCTTGCCATCCATACGGCTCTCCCACCAACACTTCCCTCCTCCTTTTCCTCCCCTCCTCCTACTTTCAACAGCCCGAACCACACTTCCCCACTACAGCAGACACTCTCCTCCAACACCCAACTACCAACAACAGCCACCACAACCTGACCCAAGGCACCCACCCTTTTGCCCTTGCCATCCATACGGCTCTCCCACCAACACTTCCCTCCTCCTTTTCCTCCCCTCCTCCTACTTTCAACAGCCCGAACCACACTTCCCCACTACAGCAGACACTCTCCTCCAACACCGGACTACCAACAACAGCCACCACAACCTGCACCAAGGCACCCACCCTTTTGCCCTTGCCATCCATACGGCTCTCCCACCAACACTTCCCTCCTCCTTTTCCTCCCCTCCTCCTACTTTCAACAGCCCTGACCACACTTCCCCACTACAGCAGACACTCTCCTCCAACACCGGACCACCAACAACAGCCACCACAACCTGCACCAAGGCACCCACCCTTTTGCCCTTGCCATCCATACGGCTCTCCCACCAACACTTCCCTCCTCCTTTTCCTCCCCTCCTCCTGTTTTTGACAGCCCTGACCACACTTCCCCACTACAGCAGACACTCTCCTCCAACACCGGACTACCAACAACAGCCACCACAACCTGACCCAAGGCACCCACCCTTTGGCCCTTGCCATCCATACGGCTCTCCCACCAACACTTCCCTCCTCCTTTTCCTCCCCTCCTCCTACTTTCAACAGCCCGAACCACACTTCCCCACTACAGCAGACACTCTCCTCCAACACCGGACTACCAACAACAGCCACCACAACCTGCACCAAGGCACCCACCCTTTTGCCCTTGCCATCCATACGGCTCTCCCACCAACACTTCTCTCCTCCTTTTCCTCCCCTCCTCCTACTTTCAACAGCCCGAACCACACTTCCCCACTACAGCAGACACTCTCCTCCAACACCGGACTACCAACAACAGCCACCACAACCTGACCCAAGGCACCCACCCTTTTGGCACTGGCATGCACACGGCTCTCCCACCAACACTTCCCTCCTCCTTTTCCTCCCCTCCTCCGACTTTCAACAGCCCGAACCACACTTCCCCACTACAGCAGACACTCTCCTCCAACACCAGACCACCAACAACAGCCACCACAACCTGCACCAAGGCACCCACCCTTTTGCCCTTGCCATCCATACGGCTCTCCCACCAACACTTCCCTCCTCCTTTTCCTCCCCTCCTCCTACTTTCAACAGCCCGAACCACACTTCCCCACTACAGCAGACACTCTCCTCCAACACCGGACTACCAACAACAGCCACCACAACCTGCACCAAGGCACCCACCCTTTGGCCCTTGCCATCCATACGGCTCTCCCACCAACACTTCCCTCCTCCTTTTCCTCCCCTCCTCCGACTTTCAACAGCCCGAACCACACTTCCCCACTACAGCAGACACTCTCCTCCAACACCCAACTACCAACAACAGCCACCACAACCTGACCCAAGGCACCCACCCTTTTGCCCTTGCCATCCATACGGCTCTCCCACCAACACTTCCCTCCTCCTTTTCCTCCCCTCCTCCGACTTTCAACAGCCCGAACCACACTTCCCCACTACAGCAGACACTCTCCTCCAACACCGGACTATCAACAACAGCCACCACAACCTGCACCAAGGCCCCCCCCCCCTTTTGGCATTGGCATGCACACGGCTCTCCCACCAACACTTCCCTCCTCCTTTTCCTCCCCTCCTCCTACTTTCAACAGCCCGAACCACACTTCCCCACTACAGCAGACACTCTCCTCCAACACCGGACTACCAACAACAGCCACCACAACCTGACCCAAGGCACCCACCCTTTTGGCACTGGCATGCACAGGGCTCTCCCACCAACACTTCCCTCCTCCTTTTCCTCCCCTCCTCCTGTTTTTGACAGCCCTGACCACACTTCCCCACTACAGCAGACACTCTCCTCCAACACCCAACTACCAACAACAGCCACCACAACCTGACCCAAGGCACCCACCCTTTTGCCCTTGCCATCCATACGGCTCTCCCACCAACACTTCCCTCCTCCTTTTCCTCCCCTCCTCCTACTTTCAACAGCCCGAACCACACTTCCCCACTACAGCAGACACTCTCCTCCAACACCGGACTACCAACAACAGCCACCACAACCTGACCCAAGGCACCCACCCTTTTGCCCTTGCCATCCATACGGCTCTCCCACCAACACTTCCCTCCTCCTTTTCCTCCCCTCCTCCGACTTTCAACAGCCCTGACCACACTTCCCCACTACAGCAGACACTCTCCTCCAACACCGGACTACCAACAACAGCCACCACAACCTGACCCAAGGCACCCACCCTTTGGCCCTTGCCATCCATACGGCTCTCCCACCAACACTTCCCTCCTCCTTTTCCTCCCCTCCTCCTACTTTCAACAGCCCTGACCACACTTCCCCACTACAGCAGACACTCTCCTCCAACACCCAACTACCAACAACAGCCACCACAACCTGACCCAAGGCACCCACCCTTTTGCCCTTGCCATCCATACGGCTCTCCCACCAACACTTCCCTCCTCCTTTTCCTCCCCTCCTCCGACTTTCAACAGCCCGAACCACACTTCCCCACTACAGCAGACACTCTCCTCCAACACCGGACCACCAACAACAGCCACCACCACCTGCACCAAGGCACCCACCCTTTTGCCCTTGCCATCCATACGGCTCTCCCACCAACACTTCCCTCCTCCTTTTCCTCCCCTCCTCCTACTTTCAACAGCCCGAACCACACTTCCCCACTACAGCAGACACTCTCCTCCAACACCCAACTACCAACAACAGCCACCACAACCTGACCCAAGGCACCCACCCTTTGGCCCTTGCCATCCATACGGCTCTCCCACCAACACTTCCCTCCTCCTTTTCCTCCCCTCCTCCTACTTTCAACAGCCCTGACCACACTTCCCCACTACAGCAGACACTCTCCTCCAACACCGGACTACCAACAACAGCCACCACAACCTGCACCAAGGCACCCACCCTTTTGCCCTTGCCATCCATACGGCTCTCCCACCAACACTTCCCTCCTCCTTTTCCTCCCCTCCTCCGACTTTCAACAGCCCGAACCACACTTCCCCACTACAGCAGACACTCTCCTCCAACACCGGACTACCAACAACAGCCACCACAACCTGCACCAAGGCACCCACCCTTTTGCCCTTGCCATCCATACGGCGCTCCCACCAACACTTCCCTCCTCCTTTTCCTCCCATCCTCCTGTTTTTGACAGCCCTGACCACACTTCCCCACTACAGCAGACACTCTCCTCCAACACCGGACTACCAACAACAGCCACCACAACCTGACCCAAGGCACCCACCCTTTTGCCCTTGCCATCCATACGGCTCTCCCACCAACACTTCCCTCCTCCTTTTCCTCCCCTCCTCCTACTTTCAACAGCCCGAACCACACTTCCCCACTACAGCAGACACTCTCCTCCAACACCCAACTACCAACAACAGCCACCACAACCTGCACCAAGGCACCCACCCTTTTGCCCTTGCCATCCATACGGCTCTCCCACCAACACTTCCCTCATCCTTTTCCTCCCCTCCTCCTACTTTCAACAGCCCTGACCACACTTCCCCACTACAGCAGACACTCTCCTCCAACACCGGACTACCAACAACAGCCACCACAACCTGACCCAAGGCACCCACCCTTTTGGCACTGGCATGCACACGGCTCTCCCACCAACACTTCCCTCCTCCTTTTCCTCCCCTCCTCCTACTTTCAACAGCCCGAACCACACTTCCCCACTACAGCAGACACTCTCCTCCAACACCCAACTACCAACAACAGCCACCACAACCTGACCCAAGGCACCCACCCTTTTGGCATTGGCATTCATACGGCTCTCCCACCAACACTTCCCTCATCCTTTTCCTCCCCTCCTCCTACTTTCAACAGCCCGAACCACACTTCCCCACTACATCAGACACTCTCCTCCAACACCCAACTACCAACAACAGCCACCACAACCTGACCCAAGGCACCCACCATTTTGGCACTGGCATGCACAGGGCTCTCCCACCAACACTTCCCTCATCCTTTTCCTCCCCTCCTCCTGTTTTTGACAGCCCTGACCACACTTCCCCACTACAGCAGACACTCTCCTCCAACACCCAACTACCAACAACAAGCACCACAACCTGCACCAAGGCACCCACCCTTTTGCCCTTGCCATCCATACGGCTCTCCCACCAACACTTCCCTCCTCCTTTTCCTCCCCTCCTCCGACTTTCAACAGCCCGAACCACACTTCCCCACTACAGCAGACACTCTCCTCCAACACCGGACTACCAACAACAGCCACCACAACCTGACCCAAGGCACCCACCCTTTGGCCCTTGCCATCCATACGGCTCTCCCACCAACACTTCCCTCCTCCTTTTCCTCCCCTCCTCCTACTTTCAACAGCCCGAACCACACTTCCCCACTACAGCAGACACTCTCCTCCAACACCGGACTACCAACAACAGCCACCACAACCTGACCCAAGGCACCCACCCTTTGGCCCTTGCCATCCATACGGCTCTCCCACCAACACTTCCCTCCTCCTTTTCCTCCCCTCCTCCGACTTTCAACAGCCCGAACCACACTTCCCCACTACAGCAGACACTCTCCTCCAACACCGGACTACCAACAACAGCCACCACAACCTGCACCAAGGCACCCACCCTTTGGCCCTTGCCATCCATACGGCTCTCCCACCAACACTTCCCTCCTCCTTTTCCTCCCCTCCTCCTGTTTTTGACAGCCCTGACCACACTTCCCCACTACAGCAGACACTCTCCTCCAACACCGGACTACCAACAACAGCCACCACAACCTGCACCAAGGCCCCCCCCCCTTTTGGCATTGGCATGCACACGGCTCTCCCACCAACACTTCCCTCCTCCTTTTCCTCCCCTCCTCCGACTTTCAACAGCCCGAACCACACTTCCCCACTACAGCAGACACTCTCCTCCAACACCAGACCACCAACAACAGCCACCACAACCTGCACCAAGGCACCCACCCTTTGGCCCTTGCCATCCATACGGCTCTCCCACCAACACTTCCCTCCTCCTTTTCCTCCCCTCCTCCTACTTTCAACAGCCCGAACCACACTTCCCCACTACAGCAGACACTCTCCTCCAACACCGGACTACCAACAACAGCCACCACAACCTGCACCAAGGCACCCACCCTTTTGCCCTTGCCATCCATACGGCTCTCCCACCAACACTTCCCTCCTCCTTTTCCTCCCCTCCTCCGACTTTCAACAGCCCGAACCACACTTCCCCACTACAGCAGACACTCTCCTCCAACACCGGACTACCAACAACAGCCACCACAACCTGACCCAAGGCACCCACCCTTTGGCCCTTGCCATCCATACGGCTCTCCCACCAACACTTCCCTCCTCCTTTTCCTCCCCTCCTCCTACTTTCAACAGCCCGAACCACACTTCCCCACCACAGCAGACACTCTCCTCCAACACCGGACCACCAACAACAGCCACCACAACCTGACCCAAGGCACCCACCCTTTTGCCCTTGCCATCCATACGGCTCTCCCACCAACACTTCCCTCCTCCTTTTCCTCCCCTCCTCCTGTTTTTGACAGCCCTGACCACACTTCCCCACTACAGCAGACACTCTCCTCCAACACCGGACTACCAACAACAGCCACCACAACCTGCACCAAGGCCCCCCCCCCTTTTGGCATTGGCATGCACACGGCTCTCCCACCAACACTTCCCTCATCCTTTTCCTCCCCTCCTCCGACTTTCAACAGCCCGAACCACACTTCCCCACTACAGCAGACACTCTCCTCCAACACCGGACTACCAACAACAGCCACCACAACCTGACCCAAGGCACCCACCCTTTTGGCACTGGCATGCACAGGGCTCTCCCACCAACACTTCCCTCCTCCTTTTCCTCCCCTCCTCCTGTTTTTGACAGCCCTGACCACACTTCCCCACTACAGCAGACACTCTCCTCCAACACCGGACTACCAACAACAGCCACCACAACCTGACCCAAGGCACCCACCCTTTGGCCCTTGCCATCCATACGGCTCTCCCACCAACACTTCCCTCCTCCTTTTCCTCCCCTCCTCCGACTTTCAACAGCCCGAACCACACTTCCCCACTACAGCAGACACTCTCCTCCAACACCGGACTACCAACAACAGCCACCACAACCTGCACCAAGGCACCCACCCTTTTGCCCTTGCCATCCATACGGCTCTCCCACCAACACTTCCCTCCTCCTTTTCCTCCCCTCCTCCGACTTTCAACAGCCCTGACCACACTTCCCCACTACAGCAGACACTCTCCTCCAACACCGGACTACCAACAACAGCCACCACAACCTGCACCAAGGCACCCACCCTTTGGCCCTTGCCATCCATACGGCTCTCCCACCAACACTTCCCTCCTCCTTTTCCTCCCCTCCTCCTACTTTCAACAGCCCGAACCACACTTCCCCACTACAGCAGACACTCTCCTCCAACACCCAACTACCAACAACAGCCACCACAACCTGACCCAAGGCACCCACCCTTTTGCCCTTGCCATCCATACGGCTCTCCCACCAACACTTCCCTCCTCCTTTTCCTCCCCTCCTCCTACTTTCAACAGCCCGAACCACACTTCCCCACTACAGCAGACACTCTCCTCCAACACCGGACCACCAACAACAGCCACCACCACCTGCACCAAGGCACCCACCCTTTTGCCCTTGCCATCCATACGGCTCTCCCACCAACACTTCCCTCCTCCTTTTCCTCCCCTCCTCCTACTTTCAACAGCCCGAACCACACTTCCCCACTACAGCAGACACTCTCCTCCAACACCGGACTACCAACAACAGCCACCACAACCTGCACCAAGGCACCCACCCTTTTGGCATTGGCATGCACACGGCTCTCCCACCAACACTTCCCTCCTCCTTTTCCTCCCCTCCTCCTACTTTCAACAGCCCGAACCACACTTCCCCACTACAGCAGACACTCTCCTCCAACACCGGACTATCAACAACAGCCACCACAACCTGCACCAAGGCACCCACCCTTTTGCCCTTGCCATCCATACGGCTCTCCCACCAACACTTCCCTCATCCTTTTCCTCCCCTCCTCCTACTTTCAACAGCCCTAACCACACTTCCCCACTACAGCAGACACTCTCCTCCCACACCGGACTACCAACAACAGCCACCACAACCTGACCCAAGGCACCCACCCTTTGGCCCTTGCCATCCATACGGCTCTCCCACCAACACTTCCCTCCTCCTTTTCCTCCCATCCTCCTGTTTTTGACAGCCCTGACCACACTTCCCCACTACAGCAGACACTCTCCTCCAACACCGGACTACCAACAACAGCCACCACAACCTGACCCAAGGCACCCACCCTTTTGCCCTTGCCATCCATACGGCTCTCCCACCAACACTTCCCTCCTCCTTTTCCTCCCCTCCTCCTACTTTCAACAGCCCGAACCACACTTCCCCACTACAGCAGACACTCTCCTCCAACACTGGACCACCAACAACAGCCACCACAACCTGCACCAAGGCACCCACCCTTTTGCCCTTGCCATCCATACGGCTCTCCCACCAACACTTCCCTCCTCCTTTTCCTCCCCTCCTCCTACTTTCAACAGCCCTGACCACACTTCCCCACTACAGCAGACACTCTCCTCCAACACCGGACTACCAACAACAGCCACCACAACCTGCACCAAGGCACCCACCCTTTTGGCACTGGCATGCACACGGCTCTCCCACCAACACTTCCCTCCTCCTTTTCCTCCCCTCCTCCTACTTTCAACAGCCCGAACCACACTTCCCCACTACAGCAGACACTCTCCTCCAACACCGGACTACCAACAACAGCCACCACAACCTGCACCAAGGCACCCACCCTTTTGGCACTGGCATGCACACGGCTCTCCCACCAACACTTCCCTCCTCCTTTTCCTCCCCTCCTCCTACTTTCAACAGCCCGAACCACACTTCCCCACTACAGCAGACACTCTCCTCCAACACCGGACTACCAACAACAGCCACCACAACCTGCACCAAGGCACCCACCCTTTTGGCACTGGCATGCACACGGCTCTCCCACCAACACTTCCCTCCTCCTCTTCCACCCCTCCTCCGACTTTCAACAGCCCGAACCACACTTCCCCACTACAGCAGACACTCTCCTCCAACACCGGACTACCAACAACAGCCACCACAACCTGACCCAAGGCACCCACCCTTTTGGCACTGGCATGCACACGGCTCTCCCACCAACACTTCCCTCCTCCTTTTCCTCCCCTCCTCCGACTTTCAACAGCCCGAACCACACTTCCCCACTACAGCAGACACTCTCCTCCAACACCCAACTACCAACAACAGCCACCACAACCTGCACCAAGGCACCCACCCTTTGGCCCTTGCCATCCATACGGCTCTCCCACCAACACTTCCCTCCTCCTTTTCCTCCCCTCCTCCGACTTTCAACAGCCCGAACCACACTTCCCCACTACAGCAGACACTCTCCTCCAACACCGGACCACCAACAACAGCCACCACAACCTGCACCAAGGCACCCACCCTTTGGCCCTTGCCATCCATACGGCTCTCCCACCAACACTTCCCTCCTCCTTTTCCTCCCCTCCTCCGACTTTCAACAGCCCGAACCACACTTCCCCACTACAGCAGACACTCTCCTCCAACACCGGACTACCAACAACAGCCACCACAACCTGACCCAAGGCACCCACCCTTTTGCCCTTGCCATCCATACGGCTCTCCCACCAACACTTCCCTCCTCCTTTTCCTCCCCTCCTCCTACTTTCGACAGCCCGAACCACACTTCCCCACTACAGCAGACACTCTCCTCCAACACCCAACTACCAACAACAGCCACCACAACCTGACCCAAGGCACCCACCCTTTTGCCCTTGCCATCCATACGGCTCTCCCACCAACACTTCCCTCCTCCTTTTCCTCCCCTCCTCCGACTTTCAACAGCCCGAACCACACTTCCCCACTACAGCAGACACTCTCCTCCAACACCGGACTACCAACAACAGCCACCACAACCTGACCCAAGGCACCCACACTTTTGGCATTGGCATGCACACGGCTCTCCCACCAACACTTCCCTCCTCCTTTTCCTCCCCTCCTCCTACTTTCAACAGCCCGAACCACACTTCCCCACTACAGCAGACACTCTCCTCCAACACCGGACTACCAGCAACAGCCACCACAACCTGACCCAAGGCACCCACCCTTTGGCCCTTGCCATCCATACGGCGCTCCCACCAACACTTCCCTCCTCCTTTTCCTCCCCTCCTCCGATTTTCAACAGCCCGAACCACACTTCCCCACTACAGCAGACACTCTCCTCCAACACCCAACTACCAACAACAGCCACCACAACCTGACCCAAGGCACCCACCCTTTTGCCCTTGCCATCCATACGGCTCTCCCACCAACACTTCCCTCCTCCTTTTCCTCCCCTCCTCCGACTTTCAACAGCCCGAACCACACTTCCCCACTACAGCAGACACTCTCCTCCAACACCGGACCACCAACAACAGCCACCACAACCTGCACCAAGGCACCCACCCTTTGGCCCTTGCCATCCATACGGCTCTCCCACCAACACTTCCCTCCTCCTTTTCCTCCCCTCCTCCGACTTTCAACAGCCCGAACCACACTTCCCCACTACAGCAGACACTCTCCTCCAACACCGGACTACCAACAACAGCCACCACAACCTGACCCAAGGCACCCACCCTTTTGCCCTTGCCATCCATACGGCTCTCCCACCAACACTTCCCTCCTCCTTTTCCTCCCCTCCTCCTACTTTCGACAGCCCGAACCACACTTCCCCACTACAGCAGACACTCTCCTCCAACACCCAACTACCAACAACAGCCACCACAACCTGACCCAAGGCACCCACCCTTTTGCCCTTGCCATCCATACGGCTCTCCCACCAACACTTCCCTCCTCCTTTTCCTCCCCTCCTCCGACTTTCAACAGCCCGAACCACACTTCCCCACTACAGCAGACACTCTCCTCCAACACCGGACTACCAACAACAGCCACCACAACCTGACCCAAGGCACCCACACTTTTGGCATTGGCATGCACACGGCTCTCCCACCAACACTTCCCTCCTCCTTTTCCTCCCCTCCTCCTACTTTCAACAGCCCGAACCACACTTCCCCACTACAGCAGACACTCTCCTCCAACACCGGACTACCAGCAACAGCCACCACAACCTGACCCAAGGCACCCACCCTTTGGCCCTTGCCATCCATACGGCGCTCCCACCAACACTTCCCTCCTCCTTTTCCTCCCCTCCTCCGATTTTCAACAGCCCGAACCACACTTCCCCACTACAGCAGACACTCTCCTCCAACACCCAACTACCAACAACAGCCACCACAACCTGACCCAAGGCACCCACCCTTTTGCCCTTGCCATCCATACGGCTCTCCCACCAACACTTCCCTCCTCCTTTTCCTCCCCTCCTCCTACTTTCAACAGCCCGAACCACACTTCCCCACTACAGCAGACACTCTCCTCCAACACCGGACTACCAACAACAGCCACCACAACCTGCACCAAGGCACCCACCCTTTGGCCCTTGCCATCCATACGGCTCTCCCACCAACACTTCCCTCCTCCTTTTCCTCCCCTCCTCCGACTTTCAACAGCCCTGACCACACTTCCCCACTACAGCAGACACTCTCCTCCAACACCCAACTACCAACAACAGCCACCACAACCTGACCCAAGGCACCCACCCTTTGGCCCTTGCCATCCATACGGCTCTCCCACCAACACTTCCCTCCTCCTTTTCCTCCCCTCCTCCTACTTTCAACAGCCCGAACCACACTTCCCCACTACAGCAGACACTCTCCTCCAACACCGGACTACCAAGAACAGCCACCACAACCTGACCCAAGGCACCCACCCTTTTGCCCTTGCCATCCATACGGCTCTCCCACCAACACTTCCCTCCTCCTTTTCCTCCCCTCCTCCTACTTTCAACAGCCCTGACCACACTTCCCCACTACAGCAGACACTCTCCTCCAACACCGGACTACCAGCAACAGCCACCACAACCTGACCCAAGGCACCCACCCTTTTGGCACTGGCATGCACACGGCTCTCCCACCAACACTTCCCTCCTCCTTTTCCTCCCCTCCTCCTGTTTTTGACAGCCCTGACCACACTTCCCCACTACAGCAGACACTCTCCTCCAACACCGGACTACCAACAACAGCCACCACAACCTGACCCAAGGCACCCACCCTTTGGCCCTTGCCATCCATACGGCTCTCCCACCAACACTTCCCTCCTCCTTTTCCTCCCCTCCTCCTACTTTCAACAGCCCGAACCACACTTCCCCACTACAGCAGACACTCTCCTCCAACACCGGACTACCAACAACAGCCACCACAACCTGCACCAAGGCACCCACCCTTTGGCCCTTGCCATCCATACGGCTCTCCCACCAACACTTCCCTCCTCCTTTTCCTCCCCTCCTCCGACTTTCAACAGCCCTGACCACACTTCCCCACTACAGCAGACACTCTCCTCCAACACCGGACTACCAACAACAGCCACCACAACCTGCACCAAGGCACCCACCCTTTGGCCCTTGCCATCCATACGGCTCTCCCACCAACACTTCCCTCCTCCTTTTCCTCCCCTCCTCCTACTTTCAACAGCCCGAACCACACTTCCCCACTACAGCAGACACTCTCCTCCAACACCGGACTACCAACAACAGCCACCACAACCTGACCCAAGGCACCCACCCTTTTGCCCTTGCCATCCATACGGCTCTCCCACCAACACTTCCCTCCTCCTTTTCCTCCCCTCCTCCTACTTTCAACAGCCCTGACCACACTTCCCCACTACAGCAGACACTCTCCTCCAACACCCAACTACCAACAACAGCCACCACAACCTGACCCAAGGCACCCACCCTTTGGCCCTTGCCATCCATACGGCTCTCCCACCAACACTTCCCTCCTCCTTTTCCTCCCCTCCTCCTGTTTTTGACAGCCCTGACCACACTTCCCCACTACAGCAGACACTCTCCTCCAACACCGGACTACCAACAACAGCCACCACAACCTGACCCAAGGCACCCACCCTTTTGGCACTGGCATGCACAGGGCTCTCCCACCAACACTTCCCTCCTCCTTTTCCTCCCCTCCTCCTACTTTCAACAGCCCGAACCACACTTCCCCACTACAGCAGACACTCTCCTCCAACACCCAACTACCAACAACAGCCACCACAACCTGACCCAAGGCACCCACCCTTTTGCCCTTGCCATCCATACGGCTCTCCCACCAACACTTCCCTCCTCCTTTTCCTCCCCTCCTCCGACTTTCAACAGCCCGAACCACACTTCCCCACTACAGCAGACACTCTCCTCCAACACCCAACTACCAATAACAGCCACCACAACCTGACCCAAGGCACCCACCCTTTTGGCACTGGCATGCACACGGCTCTCCCACCAACACTTCCCTCCTCCTTTTCCTCCCCTCCTCCTACTTTCAACAGCCCTGACTACACTTCCCCACTACAGCAGACACTCTCCTCCAACACCGGACTACCAACAACAGCCACCACAACCTGCACCAAGGCACCCACCCTTTTGCCCTTGCCATCCATACGGCTCTCCCACCAACACTTCCCTCCTCCTTTTCCTCCCCTCCTCCTACTTTCAACAGCCCGAACCACACTTCCCCACTACAGCAGACTCTCTCCTCCAACACCCAACTACCAACAACAGCCACCACAACCTGACCCAAGGCACCCACCCTTTGGCCCTTGCCATCCATACGGCTCTCCCACCAACACTTCCCTCCTCCTTTTCCTCCCCTCCTCCTACTTTCAACAGCCCGAACCACACTTCCCCACTACAGCAGACACTCTCCTCCAACACCGGACTACCAACAACAGCCACCACAACCTGACCCAAGGCACCCACCCTTTTGCCCTTGCCATCCATACGGCTCTCCCACCAACACTTCCCTCCTCCTTTTCCTCCCCTCCTCCTACTTTCAACAGCCCGAACCACACTTCCCCACTACAGCAGACACTCTCCTCCAACACCCAACTACCAACAACAGCCACCACAACCTGACCCAAGGCACCCACCCTTTTGCCCTTGCCATCCATACGGCTCTCCCACCAACACTTCCCTCCTCCTTTTCCTCCCCTCCTCCTACTTTCGACAGCCCGAACCACACTTCCCCACTACAGCAGACACTCTCCTCCAACACCCAACTACCAACAACAGCCACCACAACCTGACCCAAGGCACCCACCCTTTGGCCCTTGCCATCCATACGGCTCTCCCACCAACACTTCCCTCCTCCTTTTCCTCCCCTCCTCCGACTTTCAACAGCCCGAACCACACTTCCCCACTACAGCAGACACTCTCCTCCAACACCGGACTACCAACAACAGCCACCACAACCTGACCCAAGGCACCCACACTTTTGGCATTGGCATGCACACGGCTCTCCCACCAACACTTCCCTCCTCCTTTTCCTCCCCTCCTCCTACTTTCAACAGCCCGAACCACACTTCCCCACTACAGCAGACACTCTCCTCCAACACCGGACTACCAGCAACAGCCACCACAACCTGACCCAAGGCACCCACCCTTTGGCCCTTGCCATCCATACGGCGCTCCCACCAACACTTCCCTCCTCCTTTTCCTCCCCTCCTCCGACTTTCAACAGCCCGAACCACACTTCCCCACTACAGCAGACACTCTCCTCCAACACCGGACTACCAACAACAGCCACCACAACCTGCACCAAGGCACCCACCCTTTGGCCCTTGCCATCCATACGGCTCTCCCACCAACACTTCCCTCATCCTTTTCCTCCCCTCCTCCTACTTTCAACAGCCCGAACCACACTTCCCCACTACAGCAGACACTCTCCTCCAACACCCAACTACCAACAACAGCCACCACAACCTGACCCAAGGCACCCACCCTTTGGCCCTTGCCATCCATACGGCTCTCCCACCAACACTTCCCTCCTCCTTTTCCTCCCCTCCTCCGACTTTCAACAGCCCTGACCACACTTCCCCACTACAGCAGACACTCTCCTCCAACACCGGACTACCAACAACAGCCACCACAACCTGACCCAAGGCACCCACCCTTTGGCCCTTGCCATCCATACGGCTCTCCCACCAACACTTCCCTCCTCCTTTTCCTCCCCTCCTCCTACTTTCAACAGCCCGAACCACACTTCCCCACTACAGCAGACACTCTCCTCCAACACCGGACTACCAACAACAGCCACCACAACCTGACCCAAGGCACCCACCCTTTTGCCCTTGCCATCCATACGGCTCTCCCACCAACACTTCCCTCCTCCTTTTCCTCCCCTCCTCCTACTTTCAACAGCCCTGACCACACTTCCCCACTACAGCAGACACTCTCCTCCAACACCCAACTACCAACAACAGCCACCACAACCTGCACCAAGGCACCCACCCTTTTGCCCTTGCCATCCATACGGCTCTCCCACCAACACTTCCCTCCTCCTTTTCCTCCCCTCCTCCTGTTTTTGACAGCCCTGACCACACTTCCCCACTACAGCAGACACTCTCCTCCAACACCGGACTACCAACAACAGCCACCACAACCTGACCCAAGGCACCCACCCTTTTGCCCTTGCCATCCATACGGCTCTCCCACCAACACTTCCCTCCTCCTTTTCCTCCCCTCCTCCGACTTTCAACAGCCCGAACCACACTTCCCCACTACAGCAGACACTCTCCTCCAACACCCAACTACCAACAACAGCCACCACAACCTGACCCAAGGCACCCACCCTTTTGCCCTTGCCATCCATACGGCTCTCCCACCAACACTTCCCTCCTCCTTTTCCTCCCCTCCTCCTACTTTCAACAGCCCGAACCACACTTCCCCACTACAGCAGACACTCTCCTCCAACACCGGACTACCAACAACAGCCACCACAACCTGCACCAAGGCACCCACCCTTTTGGCACTGGCATGCACACGGCTCTCCCACCAACACTTCCCTCCTCCTTTTCCTCCCCTCCTCCGACTTTCAACAGCCCTGACTACACTTCCCCACTACAGCAGACACTCTCCTCCAACACCGGACTACCAACAACAGCCACCACAACCTGACCCAAGGCACCCACCCTTTTGCCCTTGCCATCCATACGGCTCTCCCACCAACACTTCCCTCCTCCTTTTCCTCCCCTCCTCCTACTTTCGACAGCCCGAACCACACTTCCCCACTACAGCAGACACTCTCCTCCAACACCGGACTACCAACAACAGCCACCACAACCTGCACCAAGGCACCCACCCTTTGGCCCTTGCCATCCATACGGCTCTCCCACCAACACTTCCCTCCTCCTTTTCCTCCCCTCCTCCTACTTTCAACAGCCCGAACCACACTTCCCCACTACAGCAGACACTCTCCTCCAACACCGGACTACCAACAACAGCCACCACAACCTGACCCAAGGCACCCACCCTTTTGCCCTTGCCATCCATACGGCTCTCCCACCAACACTTCCCTCATCCTTTTCCTCCCCTCCTCCTACTTTCAACAGCCCGAACCACACTTCCCCACTACAGCAGACACTCTCCTCCAACACCGGACTACCAACAACAGCCACCACAACCTGACCCAAGGCACCCACCCTTTGGCCCTTGCCATCCATACGGCTCTCCCACCAACACTTCCCTCCTCCTTTTCCTCCCCTCCTCCTACTTTCAACAGCCCGAACCACACTTCCCCACTACAGCAGACACTCTCCTCCAACACCGGACTACCAACAACAGCCACCACAACCTGACCCAAGGCACCCACCCTTTGGCCCTTGCCATCCATACGGCTCTCCCACCAACACTTCCCTCCTCCTTTTCCTCCCCTCCTCCTACTTTCAACAGCCCGAACCACACTTCCCCACTACAGCAGACACTCTCCTCCAACACCGGACTATCAACAACAGCCACCACAACCTGCACCAAGGCACCCACCCTTTTGCCCTTGCCATCCATACGGCTCTCCCACCAACACTTCCCTCCTCCTTTTCCTCCCCTCCTCCGACTTTCAACAGCCCGAACCACACTTCCCCACTACAGCAGACACTCTCCTCCAACACCCAACTACCAACAACAGCCACCACAACCTGCACCAAGGCACCCACCCTTTTGCCCTTGCCATCCATACGGCTCTCCCACCAACACTTCCCTCCTCCTTTTCCTCCCCTCCTCCGACTTTCAACAGCCCGAACCACACTTCCCCACTACAGCAGACACTCTCCTCCAACACCGGACTACCAACAACAGCCACCACAACCTGACCCAAGGCACCCACCCTTTTGGCACTGGCATGCACACGGCTCTCCCACCAACACTTCCCTCCTCCTTTTCCTCCCCTCCTCCTACTTTCAACAGCCCGAACCACACTTCCCCACTACAGCAGACACTCTCCTCCAACACCCAACTACCAACAACAGCCACCACAACCTGCACCAAGGCACCCACCCTTTGGCCCTTGCCATCCATACGGCTCTCCCACCAACACTTCCCTCCTCCTTTTCCTCCCCTCCTCCGACTTTCAACAGCCCGAACCACACTTCCCCACTACAGCAGACACTCTCCTCCAACACCGGACTACCAACAACAGCCACCACAACCTGACCCAAGGCACCCACACTTTTGGCATTGGCATGCACACGGCTCTCCCACCAACACTTCCCTCCTCCTTTTCCTCCCCTCCTCCGACTTTCAACAGCCCGAACCACACTTCCCCACTACAGCAGACACTCTCCTCCAACACCGGACTACCAACAACAGCCACCACAACCTGCACCAAGGCACCCACCCTTTGGCCCTTGCCATCCATACGGCGCTCCCACCAACACTTCCCTCCTCCTTTTCCTCCCCTCCTCCTACTTTCAACAGCCCTGACCACACTTCCCCACTACAGCAGACACTCTCCTCCAACACCGGACTACCAACAACAGCCACCACAACCTGACCCAAGGCACCCACCCTTTTGCCCTTGCCATCCATACGGCTCTCCCACCAACACTTCCCTCCTCCTTTTCCTCCCCTCCTCCTACTTTCAACAGCCCGAACCACACTTCCCCACTACAGCAGACACTCTCCTCCAACACCCAACTACCAACAACAGCCACCACAACCTGACCCAAGGCACCCACCCTTTTGCCCTTGCCATCCATACGGCTCTCCCACCAACACTTCCCTCATCCTTTTCCTCCCCTCCTCCTACTTTCGACAGCCCGAACCACACTTCCCCACTACAGCAGACACTCTCCTCCAACACCGGACTACCAACAACAGCCACCACAACCTGCACCAAGGCACCCACCCTTTTGCCCTTGCCATCCATACGGCTCTCCCACCAACACTTCCCTCCTCCTTTTCCTCCCCTCCTCCGACTTTCAACAGCCCGAACCACACTTCCCCACTACAGCAGACACTCTCCTCCAACACCGGACTACCAACAACAGCCACCACAACCTGACCCAAGGCACCCACCCTTTTGCCCTTGCCATCCATACGGCTCTCCCACCAACACTTCCCTCCTCCTTTTCCTCCCCTCCTCCTACTTTCAACAGCCCTGACCACACTTCCCCACTACAGCAGACACTCTCCTCCAACACCGGACTACCAACAACAGCCACCACAACCTGCACCAAGGCACCCACCCTTTGGCCCTTGCCATCCATACGGCTCTCCCACCAACACTTCCCTCCTCCTTTTCCTCCCCTCCTCCTACTTTCAACAGCCCGAACCACACTTCCCCACTACAGCAGACACTCTCCTCCAACACCGGACTACCAACAACAGCCACCACAACCTGACCCAAGGCACCCACCCTTTTGGCACTGGCATGCACACGGCTCTCCCACCAACACTTCCCTCATCCTTTTCCTCCCCTCCTCCTACTTTGAAACAGCCCGAACCACACTTCACAACTACAGCAGACACTCTCCTCCAACACCCAACTACCAACAACAGCCACCACAACCTGACCCAAGGCACCCACCCTTTTGGCACTGGCATGCACACGGCTCTCCCACCAACACTTCCCTCCTTCTTTTCCTCCCCTCCTCCGACTTTCAACAGCCCTGACCACACTTCCCCACTACAGCAGACACTCTCCTCCAACACCGGACTACCAACAACAGCCACCACAACCTGACCCAAGGCACCCACCCTTTTGCCCTTGCCATCCATACGGCTCTCCCACCAACACTTCCCTCCTCCTTTTCCTCCCCTCCTCCTACTTTCAACAGCCCGAACCACACTTCCCCACTACAGCAGACACTCTCCTCCAACACCGGACCACCAACAACAGCCACCACAACCTGACCCAAGGCACCCACCCTTTTGCCCTTCCCATCCATACGGCTCTCCCACCAACACTTCCCTCCTCCTTTTCCTCCCCTCCTCCTACTTTCGACAGCCCGAACCACACTTCCCCACTACAGCAGACACTCTCCTCCAACACCGGACTGCCAACAACAGCCACCACAACCTGCACCAAGGCACCCACCCTTTTGCCCTTGCCATCCATACGGCTCTCCCACCAACACTTCCCTCCTCCTTTTCCTCCCCTCCTCCTGTTTTTGACAGCCCTGACCACACTTCCCCACTACAGCAGACACTCTCCTCCAACACCGGACTACCAACAACAGCCACCACAACCTGCACCAAGGCACCCACCCTTTTGCCCTTGCCATCCATACGGCTCTCCCACCAACACTTCCCTCCTCCTTTTCCTCCCCTCCTCCGACTTTCAACAGCCCGAACCACACTTCCCCACTACAGCAGACACTCTCCTCCAACACCCAACTACCAACAACAGCCACCACAACCTGACCCAAGGCACCCACCCTTTGGCCCTTGCCATCCATACGGCTCTCCCACCAACACTTCCCTCATCCTTTTCCTCCCCTCCTCCTACTTTGAAACAGCCCGAACCACACTTCCCCACTACAGCAGACACTCTCCTCCAACACCGGACTACCAACAACAGCCACCACAACCTGACCCAAGGCACCCACCCTTTGGCCCTTGCCATCCATACGGCTCTCCCACCAACACTTCCCTCCTCCTTTTCCTCCCCTCCTCCTACTTTCAACAGCCCTGACCACACTTCCCCACTACAGCAGACACTCTCCTCCAACACCGGACTACCAACAACAGCCACCACAACCTGCACCAAGGCACCCACCCTTTGGCCCTTGCCATCCATACGGCTCTCCCACCAACATTTCCCTCCTCCTTTTCCTCCCCTCCTCCTACTTTCAACAGCCCTGACCACACTTCCCCACTACAGCAGACACTCTCCTCCAACACCGGACTGCCAACAACAGCCACCACAACCTGCACCAAGGCACCCACCCTTTTGCCCTTGCCATCCATACGGCTCTCCCACCAACACTTCCCTCCTCCTTTTCCTCCCCTCCTCCTGTTTTTGACAGCCCTGACCACACTTCCCCACTACAGCAGACACTCTCCTCCAACACCCAACTACCAACAACAGCCACCACAACCTGCACCAAGGCACCCACCCTTTTGCCCTTGCCATCCATACGGCTCTCCCACCAACACTTCCCTCCTCCTTTTCCTCCCCTCCTCCGACTTTCAACAGCCCGAACCACACTTCCCCACTACAGCAGACACTCTCCTCCAACACCCAACTACCAACAACAGCCACCACAACCTGCACCAAGGCACCCACCCTTTTGCCCTTGCCATCCATACGGCTCTCCCACCAACACTTCCCTCCTCCTTTTCCTCCCCTCCTCCGACTTTCAACAGCCCGAACCACACTTCCCCACTACAGCAGACACTCTCCTCGAACACCCAACTACCAACAACAGCCACCACAACCTGACCCAAGGCACCCACCCTTTTGGCACTGGCATGCACACGGCTCTCCCACCAACACTTCCCTCCTCCTTTTCCTCCCCTCCTCCTGTTTTTGACACCCCTGACCACACTTCCCCACTACAGCAGACACTCTCCTCCAACACCGGACTACCAACAACAGCCACCACAACCTGACCCAAGGCACCCACCCTTTGGCCCTTGCCATCCATACGGCTCTCCCACCAACACTTCCCTCCTCCTTTTCCTCCCCTCCTCCTACTTTCAACAGCCCGAACCACACTTCCCCACTACAGCAGACACTCTCCTCCAACACCCAACTACCAACAACAGCCACCACAACCTGACCCAAGGCACCCCCCCCCTTTTGGCATTGGCATACACACGGCTCTCCCACCAACACTTCCCTCCTCCTTTTCCTCCCCTCCTCCTACTTTCAACAGCCCGAACCACACTTCCCCACTACAGCAGACACTCTCCTCCAACACCCAACTACCAACAACAGCCACCACAACCTGACCCAAGGCACCCACCCTTTGGCCCTTGCCATCCATACGGCTCTCCCACCAACACTTCCCTCCTCCTTTTCCTCCCATCCTCCGACTTTCAACAGCCCGAACCACACTTCCCCACTACAGCAGACACTCTCCTCCAACACCGGACTACCAACAACAGCCACCACAACCTGACCCAAGGCACCCACCCTTTGGCCCTTGCCATCCATACGGCTCTCCCACCAACACTTCCCTCCTCCTTTTCCTCCCCTCCTCCGACTTTCAACAGCCCGAACCACACTTCCCCACTACAGCAGACACTCTCCTCCAACACCGGACCACCAACAACAGCCACCACAACCTGACCCAAGGCACCCACCCTTTGGCCCTTGCCATCCATATGGCGCTCCCACCAACACTTCCCTCCTCCTTTTCCTCCCCTCCTCCTGTTTTTGACAGCCCTGACCAAACTTCCCCACTACAGCAGACACTCTCCTCCAACACCGGACTACCAACAACAGCCACCACAACCTGACCCAAGGCACCCACCCTTTTGCCCTTGCCATCCATACGGCTCTCCCACCAACACTTCCCTCCTCCTTTTCCTCCCCTCCTCCTACTTTCAACAGCCCGAACCACACTTCCCCACTACAGCAGACACTCTCCTCCAACACCGGACTACCAACAACAGCCACCACAACCTGACCCAAGGCACCCACCCTTTGGCCCTTGCCATCCATACGGCTCTCCCACCAACACTTCCCTCCTCCTTTTCCTCCCCTCCTCCTACTTTCAACAGCCCAAACCACACTTCCCCACTACAGCAGACACTCTCCTCCAACACCGGACCACCAACAACAGCCACCACAATCTGACCCAAGGCACCCACCCTTTGGCCCTTACCATCCATATGGCGCTCCCACCAACACTTCCCTCCTCCTTTTCCTCCCCTCCTCCTACTTTCAACAGCCCGAACCACACTACCCCACTACAGCAGACACTCTCCTCCAACACCGGACTACCAACAACAGCCACCACAACCTGCACCAAGGCACCCACCCTTTTGCCCTTGCCATCCATACGGCTCTCCCACCAACACTTCCCTCCTCCTTTTCCTCCCCTCCTCCGACTTTCAACAGCCCGAACCACACTTCCCCACTACAGCAGACACTCTCCTCCAACACCGGACTACCAACAACAGCCACCACAACCTGACCCAAGGCACCCACCCTTTGGCCCTTGCCATCCATACGGCTCTCCCACCAACACTTCCCTCCTCCTTTTCCTCCCCTCCTCCGACTTTCAACAGCCCGAACCACACTTCCCCACTACAGCAGACACTCTCCTCCAACACCCAACTACCAACAACAGCCACCACAACCTGACCCAAGGCACCCACCCTTTTGGCACTGGCATGCACACGGCTCTCCCACCAACACTTCCCTCCTCCTTTTCCTCCCCTCCTCCTGTTTTTGACAGCCCTGACCACACTTCCCCACTACAGCAGACACTCTCCTCCAACACCGGACTACCAACAACAGCCACCACAACCTGCACCAAGGCACCCACCCTTTGGCCCTTGCCATCCATACGGCTCTCCCACCAACACTTCCCTCCTCCTTTTCCTCCCCTCCTCCTACTTTCAACAGCCCGAACCACACTTCCCCACTACAGCAGACACTCTCCTCCAACACCGGACTACCAACAACAGCCACCACAACCTGCACCAAGGCACCCACCCATTGGCCCTTGCCATCCATACGGCTCTCCCACCAACACTTCCCTCCTCCTTTTCCTCCCCTCCTCCTACTTTCAACAGCCCGAACCACACTTCCCCACTACAGCAGACACTCTCCTCCAACACCGGACTACCAACAACAGCCACCACAACCTGACCCAAGGCACCCACCCTTTTGCCCTTGCCATCCATACGGCTCTCCCACCAACACTTCCCTCCTCCTTTTCCTCCCCTCCTCCTACTTTCAACAGCCCGAACCACACTTCCCCACTACAGCAGACACTCTCCTCCAACACCGGACTACCAACAACAGCCACCACAACCTGCACCAAGGCACCCACCCTTTTGCCCTTGCCATCCATACGGCTCTCCCACCAACACTTCCCTCCTCCTTTTCCTCCCCTCCTCCTACTTTCAACAGCCCGAACCACACTTCCCCACTACAGCAGACACTCTCCTCCAACACCGGACTACCAACAACAGCCACCACAACCTGCACCAAGGCACCCACCCTTTGGCCCTTGCCATCCATACGGCTCTCCCACCAACACTTCCCTCCTCCTTTTCCTCCCCTCCTCCGACTTTCAACAGCCCGAACCACACTTCCCCACTACAGCAGACACTCTCCTCCAACACCGGACCACCAACAACAGCCACCACAACCTGACCCAAGGCACCCACCCTTTGGCCCTTGCCATCCATATGGCGCTCCCACCAACACTTCCCTCCTCCTTTTCCTCCCCTCCTCCTGTTTTTGACAGCCCTGACCAAACTTCCCCACTACAGCAGACACTCTCCTCCAACACCCAACTACCAACAACAGCCACCACAACCTGACCCAAGGCACCCACCCTTTGGCCCTTGCCATCCATACGGCTCTCCCACCAACACTTCCCTCCTCCTTTTCCTCCCCTCCTCCTACTTTCAACAGCCCGAACCACACTTCCCCACTACAGCAGACACTCTCCTCCAACACCGGACTACCAACAACAGCCACCACAACCTGACCCAAGGCACCCACCCTTTTGCCCTTGCCATCCATACGGCTCTCCCACCAACACTTCCCTCCTCCTTTTCCTCCCCTCCTCCTACTTTCAACAGCCCGAACCACACTTCCCCACTACAGCAGACACTCTCCTCCAACACCGGACTGCCAACAACAGCCACCACAACCTGCACCAAGGCACCCACCCTTTTGCCCTTGCCATCCATACGGCTCTCCCACCAACACTTCCCTCCTCCTTTTCCTCCCCTCCTCCTGTTTTTGACAGCCCTGACCACACTTCCCCACTACAGCAGACACTCTCCTCCAACACCCAACTACCAACAACAGCCACCACAACCTGCACCAAGGCACCCACCCTTTTGCCCTTGCCATCCATACGGCTCTCCCACCAACACTTCCCTCCTCCTTTTCCTCCCCTCCTCCGACTTTCAACAGCCCGAACCACACTTCCCCACTACAGCAGACACTCTCCTCCAACACCGGACTACCAACAACAGCCACCACAACCTGACCCAAGGCACCCACCCTTTGGCCCTTGCCATCCATACGGCTCTCCCACCAACACTTCCCTCCTCCTTTTCCTCCCCTCCTCCGACTTTCAACAGCCCGAACCACACTTCCCCACTACAGCAGACACTCTCCTCGAACACCGGACTACCAACAACAGCCACCACAACCTGACCCAAGGCACCCACCCTTTTGGCACTGGCATGCACACGGCTCTCCCACCAACACTTCCCTCCTCCTTTTCCTCCCCTCCTCCTACTTTCAACAGCCCTGACCACACTTCCCCACTACAGCAGACACTCTCCTCCAACACCGGACTACCAACAACAGCCACCACAACCTGACCCAAGGCACCCACCCTTTGGCCCTTGCCATCCATACGGCTCTCCCACCAACACTTCCCTCCTCCTTTTCCTCCCCTCCTCCGACTTTCAACAGCCCGAACCACACTTCCCCACTACAGCAGACACTCTCCTCCAACACCCAACTACCAACAACAGCCACCACAACCTGACCCAAGGCACCCACCCTTTTGGCACTGGCATGCACACGGCTCTCCCACCAACACTTCCCTCCTCCTTTTCCTCCCCTCCTCCTGTTTTTGACAGCCCTGACCACACTTCCCCACTACAGCAGACACTCTCCTCCAACACCGGACTACCAACAACAGCCACCACAACCTGACCCAAGGCACCCACCCTTTGGCCCTTGCCATCCATACGGCTCTCCCACCAACACTTCCCTCCTCCTTTTCCTCCCCTCCTCCTACTTTCAACAGCCCGAACCACACTTCCCCACTACAGCAGACACTCTCCTCCAACACCGGACTACCAACAACAGCCACCACAACCTGACCCAAGGCACCCACCCATTGGCCCTTGCCATCCATACGGCTCTCCCACCAACACTTCCCTCCTCCTTTTCCTCCCCTCCTCCTACTTTCAACAGCCCGAACCACACTTCCCCACTACAGCAGACACTCTCCTCCAACACCGGACTACCAACAACAGCCACCACAACCTGACCCAAGGCACCCACCCTTTTGCCCTTGCCATCCATACGGCTCTCCCACCAACACTTCCCTCCTCCTTTTCCTCCCCTCCTCCTACTTTCAACAGCCCGAACCACACTTCCCCACTACAGCAGACACTCTCCTCCAACACCGGACTACCAACAACAGCCACCACAACCTGCACCAAGGCACCCACCCTTTTGCCCTTGCCATCCATACGGCTCTCCCACCAACACTTCCCTCCTCCTTTTCCTCCCCTCCTCCTACTTTCAACAGCCCGAACCACACTTCCCCACTACAGCAGACACTCTCCTCCAACACCGGACTACCAACAACAGCCACCACAACCTGCACCAAGGCACCCACCCTTTGGCCCTTGCCATCCATACGGCTCTCCCACCAACACTTCCCTCCTCCTTTTCCTCCCCTCCTCCGACTTTCAACAGCCCGAACCACACTTCCCCACTACAGCAGACACTCTCCTCCAACACCGGACCACCAACAACAGCCACCACAACCTGACCCAAGGCACCCACCCTTTGGCCCTTGCCATCCATATGGCGCTCCCACCAACACTTCCCTCCTCCTTTTCCTCCCCTCCTCCTGTTTTTGACAGCCCTGACCAAACTTCCCCACTACAGCAGACACTCTCCTCCAACACCCAACTACCAACAACAGCCACCACAACCTGACCCAAGGCACCCACCCTTTGGCCCTTGCCATCCATACGGCTCTCCCACCAACACTTCCCTCCTCCTTTTCCTCCCCTCCTCCTACTTTCAACAGCCCGAACCACACTTCCCCACTACAGCAGACACTCTCCTCCAACACCGGACTACCAACAACAGCCACCACAACCTGACCCAAGGCACCCACCCTTTTGCCCTTGCCATCCATACGGCTCTCCCACCAACACTTCCCTCCTCCTTTTCCTCCCCTCCTCCTACTTTCAACAGCCCGAACCACACTTCCCCACTACAGCAGACACTCTCCTCCAACACCGGACTGCCAACAACAGCCACCACAACCTGCACCAAGGCACCCACCCTTTTGCCCTTGCCATCCATACGGCTCTCCCACCAACACTTCCCTCCTCCTTTTCCTCCCCTCCTCCTGTTTTTGACAGCCCTGACCACACTTCCCCACTACAGCAGACACTCTCCTCCAACACCCAACTACCAACAACAGCCACCACAACCTGCACCAAGGCACCCACCCTTTTGCCCTTGCCATCCATACGGCTCTCCCACCAACACTTCCCTCCTCCTTTTCCTCCCCTCCTCCGACTTTCAACAGCCCGAACCACACTTCCCCACTACAGCAGACACTCTCCTCCAACACCGGACTACCAACAACAGCCACCACAACCTGACCCAAGGCACCCACCCTTTGGCCCTTGCCATCCATACGGCTCTCCCACCAACACTTCCCTCCTCCTTTTCCTCCCCTCCTCCGACTTTCAACAGCCCGAACCACACTTCCCCACTACAGCAGACACTCTCCTCGAACACCGGACTACCAACAACAGCCACCACAACCTGACCCAAGGCACCCACCCTTTTGGCACTGGCATGCACACGGCTCTCCCACCAACACTTCCCTCCTCCTTTTCCTCCCCTCCTCCTACTTTCAACAGCCCTGACCACACTTCCCCACTACAGCAGACACTCTCCTCCAACACCGGACTACCAACAACAGCCACCACAACCTGCACCAAGGCACCCACCCTTTTGCCCTTGCCATCCATACGGCTCTCCCACCAACACTTCCCTCCTCCTTTTCCTCCCCTCCTCCGACTTTCAACAGCCCGAACCACACTTCCCCACTACAGCAGACACTCTCCTCCAACACCGGACTACCAACAACAGCCACCACAACCTGCACCAAGGCACCCACCCTTTTGCCCTTGCCATCCATACGGCTCTCCCACCAACATTTCCCTCCTCCTTTTCCTCCCCTCCTCCTACTTTCAACAGCCCGAACCACACTTCCCCACTACAGCAGACACTCTCCTCCAACACCGGACTGCCAACAACAGCCACCACAACCTGCACCAAGGCACCCACCCTTTTGCCCTTGCCATCCATACGGCTCTCCCACCAACACTTCCCTCCTCCCTTTTCCTCCCCTCCTCCTACTTTCAACAGCCCTGACCACACTTCCCCACTACAGCAGACACTCTCCTCCAACACCCAACTACCAACAACAGCCACCACAACCTGACCCAAGGCACCCACCCTTTTGCCCTTGCCATCCATACGGCTCTCCCACCAACACTTCCCTCCTCCTTTTCCTCCCCTCCTCCTACTTTCAACAGCCCGAACCACACTTCCCCACTACAGCAGACACTCTCCTCCAACACCGGACTACCAACAACAGCCACCACAACCTGACCCAAGGCACCCACCCTTTGGCCCTTGCCATCCATACGGCTCTCCCACCAACACTTCCCTCCTCCTTTTCCTCCCCTCCTCCGACTTTCAACAGCCCGAACCACACTTCCCCACTACAGCAGACACTCTCCTCCAACACCCAACTACCAACAACAGCCACCACAACCTGACCCAAGGCACCCACCCTTTTGCAACTGGCATGCACACGGCTCTCCCACCAACACTTCCCTCCTCCTTTTCCTCCCCTCCTCCGACTTTCAACAGCCCGAACCACACTTCCCCACTACAGCAGACACTCTCCTCCAACACCGGACTACCAACAACAGCCACCACAACCTGACCCAAGGCACCCACCCTTTTGCCCTTGCCATCCATACGGCTCTCCCACCAACACTTCCCTCCTCCTTTTCCTCCCATCCTCCTACTTTCAACAGCCCGAACCACACTTCCCCACTACAGCAGACACTCTCCTCCAACACCGGACTACCAACAACAGCCACCACAACCTGCACCAAGGCACCCACCCTTTGGCCCTTGCCATCCATACGGCTCTCCCACCAACACTTCCCTCCTCCTTTTCCTCCCCTCCTCCGACTTTCAACAGCCCTAACCACACTTCCCCACTACAGCAGACACTCTCCTCCAACACCGGACCACCAACAACAGCCACCACAACCTGCACCAAGGCACCCACCCTTTGGCCCTTGCCATCCATACGGCTCTCCCACCAACACTTCCCTCCTCCTTTTCCTCCCCTCCTCCTACTTTCAACAGCCCGAACCACACTTCCCCACTACAGCAGACACTCTCCTCCAACACCGGACCACCAACAACAGCCACCACAATCTGACCCAAGGCACCCACCCTTTGGCCCTTGCCATCCATATGGCGCTCCCACCAACACTTCCCTCCTCCTTTTCCTCCCCTCCTCCTACTTTCAACAGCCCGAACCACACTACCCCACTACAGCAGACACTCTCCTCCAACACCGGACTACCAACAACAGCCACCACAACCTGACCCAAGGCACCCACCCTTTGGCCCTTGCCATCCATACGGCTCTCCCACCAACACTTCCCTCCTCCTTTTCCTCCCCTCCTCCTACTTTCAACAGCCCGAACCACACTTCCCCACTACAGCAGACACTCTCCTCCAACACCGGACTACCAACAACAGCCACCACAACCTGACCCAAGGCACCCACCCTTTGGCCCTTGCCATCCATACGGCTCTCCCACCAACACTTCCCTCCTCCTTTTCCTCCCCTCCTCCTACTTTCAACAGCCCGAACCACACTTCCCCACTACAGCAGACACTCTCCTCCAACACCCAACTACCAACAACAGCCACCACAACCTGACCCAAGGCACCCACCCTTTTGGCACTGGCATGCACACGGCTCTCCCACCAACACTTCCCTCCTCCTTTTCCTCCCCTCCTCCTGTTTTTGACAGCCCTGACCACACTTCCCCACTACAGCAGACACTCTCCTCCAACACCGGACTACCAACAACAGCCACCACAACCTGCACCAAGGCACCCACCCTTTTGCCCTTGCCATCCATACGGCTCTCCCACCAACACTTCCCTCCTCCTTTTCCTCCCCTCCTCCGACTTTCAACAGCCCGAACCACACTTCCCCACTACAGCAGACACTCTCCTCCAACACCGGACTACCAACAACAGCCACCACAACCTGCACCAAGGCACCCACCCTTTTGGCACTGGCATGCATACGGCTCTCCCACCAACACTTCCCTCCTCCTTTTCCTCCCCTCCTCCTACTTTCAACAGCCCGAACCACACTTCCCCACTACAGCAGACACTCTCCTCCAACACCGGACTACCAACAACAGCCACCACAACCTGCACCAAGGCACCCACCCTTTGGCCCTTGCCATCCATACGGCTCTCCCACCAACACTTCCCTCCTCCTTTTCCTCCCATCCTCCTACTTTCAACAGCCCGAACCACACTTCCCCACTACAGCAGACACTCTCCTCCAACACCCAACTACCAACAACAGCCACCACAACCTGACCCAAGGCACCCACCCTTTGGCCCTTGCCATCCATATGGCGCTCCCACCAACACTTCCCTCCTCCTTTTCCTCCCCTCCTCCTGTTTTTGACAGCCCTGACCAAACTTCCCCACTACAGCAGACACTCTCCTCCAACACCCAACTACCAACAACAGCCACCACAACCTGCACCAAGGCACCCACCCTTTGGCCCTTGCCATCCAGACGGCTCTCCCACCAACACTTCCCTCCTCCTTTTCCTCCCCTCCTCCTACTTTCAACAGCCCGAACCACACTTCCCCACTACAGCAGACACTCTCCTCCAACACCGGACTACCAACAACAGCCACCACAACCTGACCCAAGGCACCCACCCTTTTGCCCTTGCCATCCATACGGCTCTCCCACCAACACTTCCCTCCTCCTTTTCCTCCCCTCCTCCTACTTTCAACAGCCCGAACCACACTTCCCCACTACAGCAGACACTCTCCTCCAACACCGGACTGCCAACAACAGCCACCACAACCTGCACCAAGGCACCCACCCTTTTGCCCTTGCCATCCATACGGCTCTCCCACCAACACTTCCCTCCTCCTTTTCCTCCCCTCCTCCTGTTTTTGACAGCCCTGACCACACTTCCCCACTACAGCAGACACTCTCCTCCAACACCCAACTACCAACAACAGCCACCACAACCTGACCCAAGGCACCCACCCTTTTGCCCTTGCCATCCATACGGCTCTCCCACCAACACTTCCCTCCTCCTTTTCCTCCCCTCCTCCGACTTTCAACAGCCCGAACCACACTTCCCCACTACAGCAGACACTCTCCTCCAACACCGGACTACCAACAACAGCCACCACAACCTGACCCAAGGCACCCACCCTTTGGCCCTTGCCATCCATACGGCTCTCCCACCAACACTTCCCTCCTCCTTTTCCTCCCCTCCTCCGACTTTCAACAGCCCGAACCACACTTCCCCACTACAGCAGACACTCTCCTCCAACACCGGACTACCAACAACAGCCACCACAACCTGACCCAAGGCACCCACCCTTTTGGCACTGGCATGCACACGGCTCTCCCACCAACACTTCCCTCCTCCTTTTCCTCCCCTCCTCCTACTTTCAACAGCCCTGACCACACTTCCCCACTACAGCAGACACTCTCCTCCAACACCGGACTACCAACAACAGCCACCACAACCTGCACCAAGGCACCCACCCTTTTGCCCTTGCCATCCATACGGCTCTCCCACCAACACTTCCCTCCTCCTTTTCCTCCCCTCCTCCTACTTTCAACAGCCCGAACCACACTTCCCCACTACAGCAGACACTCTCCTCCAACACCGGACTACCAACAACAGCCACCACAACCTGCACCAAGGCACCCACCCTTTTGCCCTTGCCATCCATACGGCTCTCCCACCAACATTTCCCTCCTCCTTTTCCTCCCATCCTCCTACTTTCAACAGCCCGAACCACACTTCCCCACTACAGCAGACACTCTCCTCCAACACCGGACTGCCAACAACAGCCACCACAACCTGCACCAAGGCACCCACCCTTTTGCCCTTGCCATCCATACGGCTCTCCCACCAACACTTCCCTCCTCCCTTTTCCTCCCCTCCTCCTGTTTTTGACAGCCCTGACCACACTTCCCCACTACAGCAGACACTCTCCTCCAACACCCAACTACCAACAACAGCCACCACAACCTGCACCAAGGCACCCACCCTTTTGCCCTTGCCATCCATACGGCTCTCCCACCAACACTTCCCTCCTCCTTTTCCTCCCCTCCTCCGACTTTCAACAGCCCGAACCACACTTCCCCACTACAGCAGACACTCTCCTCCAACACCGGACTACCAACAACAGCCACCACAACCTGACCCAAGGCACCCACCCTTTGGCCCTTGCCATCCATACGGCTCTCCCACCAACACTTCCCTCCTCCTTTTCCTCCCCTCCTCCGACTTTCAACAGCCCGAACCACACTTCCCCACTACAGCAGACACTCTCCTCCAACACCGGACTACCAACAACAGCCACCACAACCTGACCCAAGGCACCCACCCTTTTGGCACTGGCATGCACACGGCTCTCCCACCAACACTTCCCTCCTCCTTTTCCTCCCCTCCTCCTGTTTTTGACAGCCCTGACCACACTTCCCCACTACAGCAGACACTCTCCTCCAACACCGGACTACCAACAACAGCCACCACAACCTGACCCAAGGCACCCACCCTTTGGCCCTTGCCATCCATACGGCTCTCCCACCAACACTTCCCTCCTCCTTTTCCTCCCCTCCTCCTACTTTCAACAGCCCGAACCACACTTCCCCACTACAGCAGACACTCTCCTCCAACACCGGACTACCAACAACAGCCACCACAACCTGACCCAAGGCACCCCCCCCTTTTGGCATTGGCATACACACGGCTCTCCCACCAACACTTCCCTCCTCCTTTTCCTCCCCTCCTCCTACTTTCAACAGCCCGAACCACACTTCCCCACTACAGCAGACACTCTCCTCCAACACCGGACTACCAACAACAGCCACCACAACCTGACCCAAGGCACCCACCCTTTGGCCCTTGCCATCCATACGGCTCTCCCACCAACACTTCCCTCCTCCTTTTCCTCCCCTCCTCCGACTTTCAACAGCCCGAACCACACTTCCCCACTACAGCAGACACTCTCCTCCAACACCGGACTACCAACAACAGCCACCACAACCTGACCCAAGGCACCCACCCTTTGGCCCTTGCCATCCATACGGCTCTCACACCAACACTTCCCTCCTCCTTTTCCTCCCCTCCTCCGACTTTCAACAGCCCGAACCACACTTCCCCACTACAGCAGACACTCTCCTCCAACACCGGACCACCAACAACAGCCACCACAACCTGACCCAAGGCACCCACCCTTTTGCCCTTGCCATCCATATGGCGCTCCCACCAACACTTCCCTCCTCCTTTTCCTCCCCTCCTCCTGTTTTTGACAGCCCTAACCAAACTTCCCCACTACAGCAGACACTCTCCTCCAACACCGGACTACCAACAACAGCCACCACAACCTGACCCAAGGCACCCACCCTTTTGCCCTTGCCATCCATACGGCTCTCCCACCAACACTTCCCTCCTCCTTTTCCTCCCCTCCTCCGACTTTCAACAGCCCGAACCACACTTCCCCACTACAGCAGACACTCTCCTCCAACACCGGACTACCAACAACAGCCACCACAACCTGACCCAAGGCACCCACCCTTTTGGCACTGGCATGCACACGGCTCTCCCACCAACACTTCCCTCCTCCTTTTCCTCCCCTCCTCCGACTTTCAACAGCCCGAACCACACTTCCCCACTACAGCAGACACTCTCCTCCAACACCGGACTACCAACAACAGCCACCACAACCTGCACCAAGGCACCCACCCTTTGGCCCTTGCCATCCATACGGCTCTCCCACCAACACTTCCCTCCTCCTTTTCCTCCCATCCTCCTACTTTCAACAGCCCGAACCACACTTCCCCACTACAGCAGACACTCTCCTCCAACACCGGACTACCAACAACAGCCACCACAACCTGCACCAAGGCACCCACCCTTTGGCCCTTGCCATCCATACGGCTCTCCCACCAACACTTCCCTCCTCCTTTTCCTCCCCTCCTCCGACTTTCAACAGCCCTAACCACACTTCCCCACTACAGCAGACACTCTCCTCCAACACCGGACCACCAACAACAGCCACCACAACCTGCACCAAGGCACCCACCCTTTGGCCCTTGCCATCCATACGGCTCTCCCACCAACACTTCCCTCCTCCTTTTCCTCCCCTCCTCCGACTTTCAACAGCCCGAACCACACTTCCCCACTACAGCAGACACTCTCCTCCAACACCGGACCACCAACAACAGCCACCACAATCTGACCCAAGGCACCCCCCCCTTTTGGCATTGGCATACACACGGCTCTCCCACCAACACTTCCCTCCTCCTTTTCCTCCCCTCCTCCTACTTTCAACAGCCCGAACCACACTTCCCCACTACAGCAGACACTCTCCTCCAACACCGGACTACCAACAACAGCCACCACAACCTGACCCAAGGCACCCACCCTTTGGCCCTTGCCATCCATACGGCTCTCCCACCAACACTTCCCTCCTCCTTTTCCTCCCCTCCTCCGACTTTCAACAGCCCGAACCACACTTCCCCACTACAGCAGACACTCTCCTCCAACACCGGACTACCAACAACAGCCACCACAACCTGACCCAAGGCACCCACCCTTTGGCCCTTGCCATCCATACGGCTCTCACACCAACACTTCCCTCCTCCTTTTCCTCCCCTCCTCCGACTTTCAACAGCCCGAACCACACTTCCCCACTACAGCAGACACTCTCCTCCAACACCGGACCACCAACAACAGCCACCACAACCTGACCCAAGGCACCCACCCTTTTGCCCTTGCCATCCATATGGCGCTCCCACCAACACTTCCCTCCTCCTTTTCCTCCCCTCCTCCTGTTTTTGACAGCCCTAACCAAACTTCCCCACTACAGCAGACACTCTCCTCCAACACCGGACTACCAACAACAGCCACCACAACCTGACCCAAGGCACCCACCCTTTTGCCCTTGCCATCCAGACGGCTCTCCCACCAACACTTCCCTCCTCCTTTTCCTCCCCTCCTCCGACTTTCAACAGCCCGAACCACACTTCCCCACTACAGCAGACACTCTCCTCCAACACCGGACTACCAACAACAGCCACCACAACCTGACCCAAGGCACCCACCCTTTTGGCACTGGCATGCACACGGCTCTCCCACCAACACTTCCCTCCTCCTTTTCCTCCCCTCCTCCGACTTTCAACAGCCCGAACCACACTTCCCCACTACAGCAGACACTCTCCTCCAACACCGGACTACCAACAACAGCCACCACAACCTGCACCAAGGCACCCACCCTTTGGCCCTTGCCATCCATACGGCTCTCCCACCAACACTTCCCTCCTCCTTTTCCTCCCATCCTCCTACTTTCAACAGCCCGAACCACACTTCCCCACTACAGCAGACACTCTCCTCCAACACCGGACTACCAACAACAGCCACCACAACCTGCACCAAGGCACCCACCCTTTGGCCCTTGCCATCCATACGGCTCTCCCACCAACACTTCCCTCCTCCTTTTCCTCCCCTCCTCCGACTTTCAACAGCCCTAACCACACTTCCCCACTACAGCAGACACTCTCCTCCAACACCGGACCACCAACAACAGCCACCACAACCTGACCCAAGGCACCCACCCTTTGGCCCTTGCCATCCATACGGCTCTCCCACCAACACTTCCCTCCTCCTTTTCCTCCCCTCCTCCGACTTTCAACAGCCCGAACCACACTTCCCCACTACAGCAGACACTCTCCTCCAACACCGGACCACCAACAACAGCCACCACAATCTGACCCAAGGCACCCACCCTTTGGCCCTTGCCATCCATATGGCGCTCCCACCAACACTTCCCTCCTCCTTTTCCTCCCCTCCTCCGACTTTCAACAGCCCGAACCACACTACCCCACTACAGCAGACACTCTCCTCCAACACCGGACTACCAACAACAGCCACCACAACCTGACCCAAGGCACCCACCCTTTTGCCCTTGCCATCCATACGGCTCTCCCACCAACACTTCCCTCCTCCTTTTCCTCCCCTCCTCCTGTTTTTGACAGCCCTGACCACACTTCCCCACTACAGCAGACACTCTCCTCCAACACCCAACTACCAACAACAGCCACCACAACCTGACCCAAGGCACCCACCCTTTTGCCCTTGCCATCCATACGGCTCTCCCACCAACACTTCCCTCCTCCTTTTCCTCCCCTCCTCCTACTTTCAACAGCCCGAACCACACTTCCCCACTACAGCAGACACTCTCCTCCAACACCGGACTACCAACAACAGCCACCACAACCTGACCCAAGGCACCCACCCTTTTGGCACTGGCATGCACACGGCTCTCCCACCAACACTTCCCTCCTCCTTTTCCTCCCCTCCTCCTGTTTTTGACAGCCCTGACCACACTTCCCCACTACAGCAGACACTCTCCTCCAACACCGGACTACCAACAACAGCCACCACAACCTGCACCAAGGCACCCACCCTTTTGCCCTTGCCATCCATACGGCTCTCCCACCAACACTTCCCTCCTCCTTTTCCTCCCCTCCTCCTACTTTCAACAGCCCGAACCACACTTCCCCACTACAGCAGACACTCTCCTCCAACACCGGACTACCAACAACAGCCACCACAACCTGACCCAAGGCACCCACCCTTTTGCCCTTGCCATCCATACGGCTCTCCCACCAACACTTCCCTCCTCCTTTTCCTCCCCTCCTCCGACTTTCAACAGCCCGAACCACACTTCCCCACTACAGCAGACTCTCTCCTCCAACACCCAACTACCAACAACAGCCACCACAACCTGCACCAAGGCACCCACCCTTTGGCCCTTGCCATCCATACGGCTCTCCCACCAACACTTCCCTCCTCCTTTTCCTCCCCTCCTCCGACTTTCAACAGCCCGAACCACACTTCCCCACTACAGCAGACATTCTCCTCCAACACCGGACTACCAACAACAGCCACCACAACCTGACCCAAGGCACCCACCCTTTGGCCCTTGCCATCCATACGGCTCTCCCACCAACACTTCCCTCCTCCTTTTCCTCCCCTCCTCCGACTTTCAACAGCCCGAACCACACTTCCCCACTACAGCAGACACTCTCCTCCAACACCGGACCACCAACAACAGCCACCACAACCTGACCCAAGGCACCCACCCTTTGGCCCTTGCCATCCATATGGCGCTCCCACCAACACTTCCCTCCTCCTTTTCCTCCCCTCCTCCTGTTTTTGACAGCCCTGACCACACTTCCCCACTACAGCAGACACTCTCCTCCAACACCGGACTACCAACAACAGCCACCACAACCTGCACCAAGGCACCCACCCTTTGGCCCTTGCCATCCATACGGCTCTCCCACCAACACTTCCCTCCTCCTTTTCCTCCCATCCTCCTACTTTCAACAGCCCGAACCACACTTCCCCACTACAGCAGACACTCTCCTCCAACACCGGACTACCAACAACAGCCACCACAACCTGACCCAAGGCACCCACCCTTTTGCCCTTGCCATCCATACGGCTCTCCCACCAACACTTCCCTCCTCCTTTTCCTCCCCTCCTCCTACTTTCAACAGCCCGAACCACACTTCCCCACTACAGCAGACACTCTCCTCCAACACCGGACTACCAACAACAGCCACCACAACCTGACCCAAGGCACCCACCCTTTTGGCACTGGCATGCACACGGCTCTCCCACCAACACTTCCCTCCTCCTTTTCCTCCCCTCCTCCGACTTTCAACAGCCCGAACCACACTTCCCCACTACAGCAGACACTCTCCTCCAACACCCAACTACCAACAACAGCCACCACAACCTGCACCAAGGCACCCACCCTTTTGCCCTTGCCATCCATACGGCTCTCCCACCAACACTTCCCTCCTCCTTTTCCTCCCCTCCTCCTACTTTCAACAGCCCGAACCACACTTCCCCACTACAGCAGACACTCTCCTCCAACACCGGACTACCAACAACAGCCACCACAACCTGCACCAAGGCACCCACCCTTTGGCCCTTGCCATCCATACGGCTCTCCCACCAACACTTCCCTCCTCCTTTTCCTCCCCTCCTCCTACTTTCAACAGCCCGAACCACACTTCCCCACTACAGCAGACACTCTCCTCCAACACCGGACCACCAACAACAGCCACCACAACCTGACCCAAGGCACCCACCCTTTTGGCATTGGCATACACACGGCTCTCCCACCAACACTTCCCTCCTCCTTTTCCTCCCCTCCTCCGACTTTCAACAGCCCGAACCACACTTCCCCACTACAGCAGACACTCTCCTCCAACACCGGACTACCAACAACAGCCACCACAACCTGACCCAAGGCACCCACCCTTTTGCCCTTGCCATCCATACGGCTCTCCCACCAACACTTCCCTCCTCCTTTTCCTCCCCTCCTCCTACTTTCAACAGCCCGAACCACACTTCCCCACTACAGCAGACACTCTCCTCCAACACCGGACTACCAACAACAGCCACCACAACCTGACCCAAGGCACCCACCCTTTTGCCCTTGCCATCCATACGGCTCTCCCACCAACACTTCCCTCCTCCTTTTCCTCCCCTCCTCCGACTTTCAACAGCCCGAACCACACTTCCCCACTACAGCAGACACTCTCCTCCAACACCGGACCACCAACAACAGCCACCACAACCTGACCCAAGGCACCCACCCTTTGGCCCTTGCCATCCATACGGCTCTCCCACCAACACTTCCCTCCTCCTTTTCCTCCCCTCCTCCGACTTTCAACAGCCCGAACCACACTTCCCCACTACAGCAGACACTCTCCTCCAACACCGGACCACCAACAACAGCCACCACAATCTGACCCAAGGCACCCACCCTTTTGCCCTTGCCATCCATATGGCGCTCCCACCAACACTTCCCTCCTCCTTTTCCTCCCCTCCTCCTACTTTCAACAGCCCGAACCACACTACCCCACTACAGCAGACACTCTCCTCCAACACCGGACTACCAACAACAGCCACCACAACCTGCACCAAGGCACCCACCCTTTTGCCCTTGCCATCCATACGGCTCTCACACCAACACTTCCCTCCTCCTTTTCCTCCCCTCCTCCGACTTTCAACAGCCCGAACCACACTTCCCCACTACAGCAGACACTCTCCTCCAACACCGGACTACCAACAACAGCCACCACAACCTGACCCAAGGCACCCACCCTTTTGGCACTGGCATACACACGGCTCTCCCACCAACACTTCCCTCCTCCTTTTCCTCCCCTCCTCCTACTTTCAACAGCCCTGACCACACTTCCCCACTACAGCAGACACTCTCCTCCAACACCGGACCACCAACAACAGCCACCACAACCTGACCCAAGGCACCCACCCTTTTGCCCTTGCCATCCATACGGCTCTCCCACCAACACTTCCCTCCTCCTTTTCCTCCCCTCCTCCTGTTTTTGACAGCCCTGACCACACTTCCCCACTACAGCAGACACTCTCCTCCAACACCGGACTACCAACAACAGCCACCACAACCTGACCCAAGGCACCCACCCTTTTGGCATTGGCATGCACACGGCTCTCCCACCAACACTTCCCTCCTCCTTTTCCTCCCCTCCTCCTACTTTCAACAGCCCTGACCACACTTCCCCACTACAGCAGACACTCTCCTCCAACACCGGACTACCAACAACAGCCACCACAACCTGACCCAAGGCACCCACCCTTTTGCCCTTGCCATCCATACGGCTCTCCCACCAACACTTCCCTCATCCTTTTCCTCCCCTCCTCCTACTTTCAACAGCCCGAACCACACTTCCCCACTACAGCAGACACTCTCCTCCAACACCGGACTACCAACAACAGCCACCACAACCTGACCCAAGGCACCCACCCTTTGGCCCTTGCCATCCATACGGCTCTCCCACCAACACTTCCCTCCTCCTTTTCCTCCCCTCCTCCTACTTTCAACAGCCCTGACCACACTTCCCCACTACAGCAGACACTCTCCTCCAACACCCAACTACCAACAACAGCCACCACAACCTGCACCAAGGCACCCACCCTTTTGCCCTTGCCATCCAAACGGCTCTCCCACCAACACTTCCCTCCTTCTTTTCCTCCCCTCCTCCTACTTTCAACAGCCCGAAACACACTTCCCCACTACAGCAGACACTCTCCTCCAACACCGGACTACCAACAACAGCCACCACAACCTGACCCAAGGCACCCACCCTTTTGCCCTTGCCATCCATACGGCTCTCCCACCAACACTTCCCTCCTCCTTTTCCTCCCCTCCTCCTACTTTCAACAGCCCTGACCACACTTCCCCACTACAGCAGACACTCTCCTCCAACACCGGACTACCAACAACAGCCACCACAACCTGACCCAAGGCACCCACCCTTTTGCCCTTGCCATCCATACGGCTCTCCCACCAACACTTCCCTCCTCCTTTTCCTCCCCTCCTCCGACTTTCAACAGCCCGAACCACACTTCCCCACTACAGCAGACACTCTCCTCCAACACCGGACTACCAACAACAGCCACCACAACCTGCACCAAGGCATCCACCCTTTTGCCCTTGCCATCCATACGGCTCTCCCACCAACACTTCCCTCCTCCTTTTCCTCCCCTCCTCCGACTTTCAACAGCCCGAACCACACTTCCCCACTACAGCAGACACTCTCCTCCAACACCGGACTACCAACAACAGCCACCACAACCTGCACCAAGGCACCCACCCTTTTGGCATTGGCATGCACACGGCTCTCCCACCAACACTTCCCTCCTCCTTTTCCTCCCCTCCTCCGACTTTCAACAGCCCGAACCACACTTCCCCACTACAGCAGACACTCTCCTCCAACACCGGACTACCAACAACAGCCACCACAACCTGCACCAAGGCACCCACCCTTTTGCCCTTGCCATCCATATGGCTCTCCCACCAACACTTCCCTCCTCCTTTTCCTCCCCTCCTCCTACTTTCAACAGCCCGAACCACACTTCCCCACTACAGCAGACACTCTCCTCCAACACCGGACCACCAACAACAGCCACCACAACCTGCACCAAGGCACCCACCCTTTTGCCCTTGCCATCCATATGGCTCTCCCACCAACACTTCCCTCCTCCTTTTCCTCCCCTCCTCCTACTTTCAACAGCCCGAACCACACTTCCCCACTACAGCAGACACTCTCCTCCAACACCGGACCACCAACAACAGCCACCACAACCTGCACCAAGGCACCCACCCTTTTGCCCTTGCCATCCATACGGCTCTCCCACCAACACTTCCCTCCTCCTTTTCCTCCCCTCCTCCTACTTTCAACAGCCCGAACCACACTTCCCCACTACAGCAGACACTCTCCTCCAACACCCAACTACCAACAACAGCCACCACAACCTGCACCAAGGCACCCACCCTTTTGCTCTTGCCATCCATATGGCGCTCCCACCAACACTTCCCTCCTCCTTTTCCTCCCCTCCTCCTACTTTCAACAGCCCGAACCACACTTCCCCACTACAGCAGACACTCTCCTCCAACACCGGACTACCAACAACAGCCACCACAACCTGCACCAAGGCACCCACCCTTTTGCCCTTGCCATCCATACGGCTCTCCCACCAACACTTCCCTCCTCCTTTTCCTCCCCTCCTCCTACTTTCAACAGCCCGAACCACACTTCCCCACTACAGCAGACACTCTCTTCCAACACCGGACTACCAACAACAGCCACCACAACCTGCACCAAGGCACCCACCCTTTGGCCCTTGCCATCCATACGGCTCTCCCACCAACACTTCCCTCCTCCTTTTCCTCCCCTCCTCCTACTTTCAACAGCCCGAACCACACTTCCCCACTACAGCAGACACTCTCCTCCAACACCGGACTATCAACAACAGCCACCACAACCTGACCCAAGGCACCCACCCTTTTGCCCTTGCCATCCATACGGCTCTCCCACCAACACTTCCCTCCTCCTTTTCCTCCCCTCCTCCTACTTTCAGCAGCCCGAACCACACTTCCCCACTACAGCAGACACTCTCCTCCAACACTGGACTACCAACAACAGCCACCACAACCTGCACCAAGGCACCCACCCTTTTGCCCTTGCCATCCATACGGCTCTCCCACCAACACTTCCCTCCTCCTTTTCCTCCCCTCCTCCTACTTTCAACAGCCCGAACCACACTTCCCCACTACAGCAGACACTCTCCTCCAACACCGGACCACCAACAACAGCCACCACAACCTGACCCAAGGCACCCACCCTTTGGCCCTTGCCATCCATACGGCTCTCCCACCAACACTTCCCTCCTCCTTTTCCTCCCCTCCTCCTACTTTCAACAGCCCGAACCACACTTCCCCACTACAGCAGACACTCTCCTCCAACACCGGACCACCAACAACAGCCACCACAACCTGACCCAAGGCACCCACCCTTTGGCCCTTGCCATCCATATGGCGCTCCCACCAACACTTCCCTCCTCCTTTTCCTCCCCTCCTCCTACTTTCAACAGCCCTGACCACACTTCCCCACTACAGCAGACACTCTCCTCCAACACCCAACTACCAACAACAGCCACCACAACCTGCACCAAGGCACCCACCCTTTTGCCCTTGCCATCCATACGGCTCTCCCACCAACACTTCCCTCCTCCTTTTCCTCCCCTCCTCCTACTTTCAACAGCCCTAACCACACTTCCCCACTACAGCAGACACTCTCCTCCAACACCGGACTACCAACAACAGCCACCTCAACCTGCACGAAGGCACCCACCCTTTTGGCACTGGCATGCATACGGCTCTCCCACCAACACTTCCCTCCTCCTTTTCCTCCCCTCCTCCTACTTTCAACAGCCTTAACCACACTTCCCCACTACAGCAGACACTCTCCTCCAACACCGGACCACCAACAACAGCCACCACAACCTGACCCAAGGCACCCACCCTTTTGGCACTGGCATGCACACGGCTCTCCCACCAACACTTCCCTCCTCCTTTTCCTCCCCTCCTCCGACTTTCAACAGCCCGAACCACACTTCCCCACTACAGCAGACACTCTCCTCCAACACCCAACTACCAACAACAGCCACCACAACCTGACCCAAGGCACCCACCCTTTGGCCCTTGCCATCCATACGGCTCTCCCACAAACACTTCCCTCCTCCTTTTCCTCCCCTCCTCCTACTTTCAACAGCCATGACCACACTTCCCCACTACAGCAGACACTCTCCTCCAACACCCAACTACCAACAACAGCCACCACAACCTGACCCAAGGCACCCCCCCGTTTTGGCATTGGCATGCACACGGCTCTCCCACCAACACTTCCCTCCTCCTTTTCCTCCCCTCCTCCGACTTTCAACAGCCCGAACCACACTTCCCCACTACAGCAGACACTCTCCTCCAACACCGGACTACCAACAACAGCCACCACAACCTGCACCAAGGCACCCACCCTTTTGGCATTGGCATGCACACGGCTCTCCCACCAACACTTCCCTCCTCCTTTTCCTCCCCTCCTCCTACTTTCAACAGCCCGAACCACACTTCCCCACTACAGCAGACACTCTCCTCCAACACCGGACTACCAACAACAGCCACCACAACCTGACCCAAGGCACCCACCCTTTTGCCCTTGCCATCCATACGGCTCTCCCACCAACACTTCCCTCCTCCTTTTCCTCCCCTCCTCCGACTTTCAACAGCCCGAACCACACTTCCCCACTACAGCAGACACTCTCCTCCAACACCGGACTACCAACAACAGCCACCACAACCTGCACCAAGGCACCCACCCTTTTGCCCTCGCCATCCATACGGCTCTCCCACCAACACTTCCCTCCTCCTTTTCCTTCCCTCCTCCTACTTGAACAGCCCGAACCACACTTCCCCACTACAGCAGACACTCTCCTCCAACACCGGACTATCAACAACAGCCACCACAACCTGACCCAAGGCACCCACCCTTTTGCCCTTGCCATCCATACGGCTCTCCCACCAACACTTCCCTCCTCCTTTTCCTCCCCTCCTCCTACTTTCAACAGCCCGAACCACACTTCCCCACTACAGCAGACACTCTCCTCCAACACCGGACTACCAACAACAGCCACCACAACCTGACCCAAGGCACCCACCCTTTTGGCACTGGCATGCACACGGCTCTCCCACCAACACTTCCCTCCTCCTCTTCCTCCCCTCCTCCTACTTTCAACAGCCCGAACCACACTTCCCCACTACAGCAGACACTCTCCTCCAACACCCAACTACCAACAACAGCCACCACAACCTGCACCAAGGCACCCACCCTTTGGCCCTTGCCATCCATACGGCTCTCCCACCAACACTTCCCTCCTCCTTTTCCTCCCCTCCTCCTACTTTCAACAGCCCGAACCACACTTCCCCACTACAGCAGACACTCTCCTCCAACACCGGACTACCAACAACAGCCACCACAACCTGCACCAAGGCACCCACCCTTTGGCCCTTGCCATCCATACGGCTCTCCCACCAACACTTCCCTCCTCCTTTTCCTCCCCTCCTCCTACTTTCAACAGCCCGAACCACACTTCCCCACTACAGCAGACACTCTCCTCCAACACCGGACCACCAACAACAGCCACCACAACCTGACCCAAGGCACCCACCCTTTTGGCATTGGCATACACACGGCTCTCCCACCAACACTTCCCTCCTCCTTTTCCTCCCATCCTCCGACTTTCAACAGCCCGAACCACACTTCCCCACTACAGCAGACACTCTCCTCCAACACCGGACTACCAACAACAGCCACCACAACCTGACCCAAGGCACCCACCCTTTTGCCCTTGCCATCCATACGGCTCTCCCACCAACACTTCCCTCCTCCTTTTCCTCCCCTCCTCCTACTTTCAACAGCCCGAACCACACTTCCCCACTACAGCAGACACTCTCCTCCAACACCGGACTACCAACAACAGCCACCACAACCTGACCCAAGGCACCCACCCTTTGGCCCTTGCCATCCATACGGCTCTCCCACCAACACTTCCCTCCTCCTTTTCCTCCCCTCCTCCGACTTTCAACAGCCCGAACCACACTTCCCCACTACAGCAGACACTCTCCTCCAACACCGGACCACCAACAACAGCCACCACAACCTGACCCAAGGCACCCACCCTTTGGCCCTTGCCATCCATACGGCTCTCCCACCAACACTTCCCTCCTCCTTTTCCTCCCCTCCTCCGACTTTCAACAGCCCGAACCACACTTCCCCACTACAGCAGACACTCTCCTCCAACACCGGACCACCAACAACAGCCACCACAATCTGACCCAAGGCACCCACCCTTTTGCCCTTGCCATCCATATGGCGCTCCCACCAACACTTCCCTCCTCCTTTTCCTCCCCTCCTCCTACTTTCAACAGCCCGAACCACACTACCCCACTACAGCAGACACTCTCCTCCAACACCGGACTACCAACAACAGCCACCACAACCTGCACCAAGGCACCCACCCTTTTGCCCTTGCCATCCATACGGCTCTCACACCAACACTTCCCTCCTCCTTTTCCTCCCCTCCTCCGACTTTCAACAGCCCGAACCACACTTCCCCACTACAGCAGACACTCTCCTCCAACACCGGACTACCAACAACAGCCACCACAACCTGACCCAAGGCACCCACCCTTTTGGCACTGGCATACACACGGCTCTCCCACCAACACTTCCCTCCTCCTTTTCCTCCCCTCCTCCTACTTTCAACAGCCCTGACCACACTTCCCCACTACAGCAGACACTCTCCTCCAACACCGGACCACCAACAACAGCCACCACAACCTGACCCAAGGCACCCACCCTTTTGCCCTTGCCATCCATACGGCTCTCCCACCAACACTTCCCTCCTCCTTTTCCTCCCCTCCTCCTGTTTTTGACAGCCCTGACCACACTTCCCCACTACAGCAGACACTCTCCTCCAACACCGGACTACCAACAACAGCCACCACAACCTGACCCAAGGCACCCACCCTTTTGGCATTGGCATGCACACGGCTCTCCCACCAACACTTCCCTCCTCCTTTTCCTCCCCTCCTCCTACTTTCAACAGCCCTGACCACACTTCCCCACTACAGCAGACACTCTCCTCCAACACCGGACTACCAACAACAGCCACCACAACCTGCACCAAGGCACCCACCCTTTTGCCCTTGCCATCCATACGGCTCTCCCACCAACACTTCCCTCATCCTTTTCCTCCCCTCCTCCTACTTTCAACAGCCCGAACCACACTTCCCCACTACAGCAGACACTCTCCTCCAACACCGGACTACCAACAACAGCCACCACAACCTGACCCAAGGCACCCACCCTTTGGCCCTTGCCATCCATACGGCTCTCCCACCAACACTTCCCTCCTCCTTTTCCTCCCATCCTCCTACTTTCAACAGCCCTGACCACACTTCCCCACTACAGCAGACACTCTCCTCCAACACCCAACTACCAACAACAGCCACCACAACCTGCACCAAGGCACCCACCCTTTTGCCCTTGCCATCCAAACGGCTCTCCCACCAACACTTCCCTCCTCCTTTTCCTCCCCTCCTCCTACTTTCAACAGCCCGAAACACACTTCCCCACTACAGCAGACACTCTCCTCCAACACCCAACTACCAACAACAGCCACCACAACCTGACCCAAGGCACCCACCCTTTTGCCCTTGCCATCCATACGGCTCTCCCACCAACACTTCCCTCCTCCTTTTCCTCCCCTCCTCCTACTTTCAACAGCCCTGACCACACTTCCCCACTACAGCAGACACTCTCCTCCAACACCGGACTACCAACAACAGCCACCACAACCTGACCCAAGGCACCCACCCTTTTGCCCTTGCCATCCATACGGCTCTCCCACCAACACTTCCCTCCTCCTTTTCCTCCCCTCCTCCGACTTTCAACAGCCCGAACCACACTTCCCCACTACAGCAGACACTCTCCTCCAACACCGGACTACCAACAACAGCCACCACAACCTGCACCAAGGCATCCACCCTTTTGCCCTTGCCATCCATATGGCTCTCCCACCAACACTTCCCTCCTCCTTTTCCTCCCCTCCTCCGACTTTCAACAGCCCGAACCACACTTCCCCACTACAGCAGACACTCTCCTCCAACACCGGACTACCAACAACAGCCACCACAACCTGACCCAAGGCACCCACCCTTTTGCCCTTGCCATCCATACGGCTCTCCCACCAACACTTCCCTCCTCCTTTTCCTCCCCTCCTCCTACTTTCAACAGCCCTGACCACACTTCCCCACTACAGCAGACACTCTCCTCCAACACCGGACTACCAACAACAGCCACCACAACCTGACCCAAGGCACCCACCCTTTTGCCCTTGCCATCCATACGGCTCTCCCACCAACACTTCCCTCCTCCTTTTCCTCCCCTCCTCCGACTTTCAACAGCCCGAACCACACTTCCCCACTACAGCAGACACTCTCCTCCAACACCGGACTACCAACAACAGCCACCACAACCTGCACCAAGGCACCCACCCTTTTGGCATTGGCATGCACACGGCTCTCCCACCAACACTTCCCTCCTCCTTTTCCTCCCCTCCTCCGACTTTCAACAGCCCGAACCACACTTCCCCACTACAGCAGACACTCTCCTCCAACACCGGACTACCAACAACAGCCACCACAACCTGACCCAAGGCACCCACCCTTTTGGCACTGGCATGCACACGGCTCTCCCACCAACACTTCCCTCCTCCTTTTCCTCCCCTCCTCCTACTTTCAACAGCCCGAACCACACTTCCCCACTACAGCAGACACTCTCCTCCAACACCGGACTACCAACAACAGCCACCACAACCTGCACCAAGGCACCCACCCTTTGGCCCTTGCCATCCATATGGCTCTCCCACCAACACTTCCCTCCTCCTTTTCCTCCCCTCCTCCTACTTTCAACAGCCCGAACCACACTTCCCCACTACAGCAGACACTCTCCTCCAACACCGGACCACCAACAACAGCCACCACAACCTGCACCAAGGCACCCACCCTTTTGCCCTTGCCATCCATACGGCTCTCCCACCAACACTTCCCTCCTCCTTTTCCTCCCCTCCTCCTACTTTCAACAGCCCGAACCACACTTCCCCACTACAGCAGACACTCTCCTCCAACACCCAACTACCAACAACAGCCACCACAACCTGCACCAAGGCACCCACCCTTTTGCCCTTGCCATCCATATGGCGCTCCCACCAACACTTCCCTCCTCCTTTTCCTCCCCTCCTCCTACTTTCAACAGCCCGAACCACACTTCCCCACTACAGCAGACACTCTCCTCCAACACCGGACTACCAACAACAGCCACCACAACCTGCACCAAGGCACCCACCCTTTTGCCCTTGCCATCCATACGGCTCTCCCACCAACACTTCCCTCCTCCTTTTCCTCCCCTCCTCCTACTTTCAACAGCCCGAACCACACTTCCCCACTACAGCAGACACTCTCTTCCAACACCGGACTACCAACAACAGCCACCACAACCTGCACCAAGGCACCCACCCTTTGGCCCTTGCCATCCATACGGCTCTCCCACCAACACTTCCCTCCTCCTTTTCCTCCCCTCCTCCTACTTTCAACAGCCCGAACCACACTTCCCCACTACAGCAGACACTCTCCTCCAACACCGGACTATCAACAACAGCCACCACAACCTGACCCAAGGCACCCACCCTTTTGCCCTTGCCATCCATACGGCTCTCCCACCAACACTTCCCTCCTCCTTTTCCTCCCCTCCTCCTACTTTCAGCAGCCCGAACCACACTTCCCCACTACAGCAGACACTCTCCTCCAACACCGGACTACCAACAACAGCCACCACAACCTGCACCAAGGCACCCACCCTTTGGCCCTTGCCATCCATACGGCTCTCCCACCAACACTTCCCTCCTCCTTTTCCTCCCCTCCTCCTACTTTCAACAGCCCGAACCACACTTCCCCACTACAGCAGACACTCTCCTCCAACACCGGACCACCAACAACAGCCACCACAACCTGACCCAAGGCATCCACCCTTTGGCCCTTGCCATCCATACGGCTCTCCCACCAACACTTCCCTCCTCCTTTTCCTCCCCTCCTCCTACTTTCAACAGCCCGAACCACACTTCCCCACTACAGCAGACACTCTCCTCCAACACCGGACCACCAACAACAGCCACCACAACCTGACCCAAGGCACCCACCCTTTGGCCCTTGCCATCCATATGGCGCTCCCACCAACACTTCCCTCCTCCTTTTCCTCCCCTCCTCCTACTTTCAACAGCCCTGACCACACTTCCCCACTACAGCAGACACTCTCCTCCAACACCCAACTACCAACAACAGCCACCACAACCTGCACCAAGGCACCCACCCTTTTGCCCTTGCCATCCATACGGCTCTCCCACCAACACTTCCCTCCTCCTTTTCCTCCCCTCCTCCTACTTTCAACAGCCCTAACCACACTTCCCCACTACAGCAGACACTCTCCTCCAACACCGGACTACCAACAACAGCCACCTCAACCTGCACGAAGGCACCCACCCTTTTGGCACTGGCATGCATACGGCTCTCCCACCAACACTTCCCTCCTCCTTTTCCTCCCCTCCTCCTACTTTCAACAGCCCGAACCACACTTCCCCACTACAGCAGACACTCTCCTCCAACACCCAACTACCAACAACAGCCACCACAACCTGCACCAAGGCACCCCCCCCTTTTGGCATTGGCATGCACACGGCTCTCCCACCAACACTTCCCTCCTCCTTTTCCTCCCCTCCTCCTACTTTCAACAGCCTTAACCACACTTCCCCACTACAGCAGACACTCTCCTCCAACACCGGACCACCAACAACAGCCACCACAACCTGACCCAAGGCACCCACCCTTTTGGCACTGGCATGCACACGGCTCTCCCACCAACACTTCCCTCCTCCTTTTCCTCCCCTCCTCCGACTTTCAACAGCCCGAACCACACTTCCCCACTACAGCAGACACTCTCCTCCAACACCCAACTACCAACAACAGCCAACACAACCTGCACCAAGGCACCCACCCTTTTGCCCTTGCCATCCATACGGCTCTCCCACCAACACTTCCCTCCTCCTTTTCCTCCCCTCCTCCTACTTTCAACAGCCCTGACCACACTTCCCCACTACAGCAGACACTCTCCTCCAACACCCAACTACCAACAACAGCCACCACAACCTGACCCAAGGCACCCCCCCGTTTTGGCATTGGCATGCACACGGCTCTCCCACCAACACTTCCCTCCTCCTTTTCCTCCCCTCCTCCGACTTTCAACAGCCCGAACCACACTTCCCCACTACAGCAGACACTCTCCTCCAACACCGGACTACCAACAACAGCCACCACAACCTGCACCAAGGCACCCACCCTTTTGGCATTGGCATGCACACGGCTCTCCCACCAACACTTCCCTCCTCCTTTTCCTCCCCTCCTCCTACTTTCAACAGCCCGAACCACACTTCCCCACTACAGCAGACACTCTCCTCCAACACCGGACTACCAACAACAGCCACCACAACCTGCACCAAGGCACCCACCCTTTTGCCCTTGCCATCCATACGGCTCTCCCACCAACACTTCCCTCCTCCTTTTCCTCCCCTCCTCCGACTTTCAACAGCCCGAACCACACTTCCCCACTACAGCAGACACTCTCCTCCAACACCGGACTACCAACAACAGCCACCACAACCTGCACCAAGGCACCCACCCTTTGGCCCTCGCCATCCATACGGCTCTCCCACCAACACTTCCCTCCTCCTTTTCCTCCCCTCCTCCTACTTGAACAGCCCGAACCACACTTCCCCACTACAGCAGACACTCTCCTCCAACACCCAACTACCAACAAAAGCCACCACAACCTGCACCAAGGCACCCACCCTTTTGCCCTTGCCATCCATACGGCTCTCCCACCAACACTTCCCTCCTCCTTTTCCTCCCCTCCTCCTACTTTCAACAGCCCGAACCACACTTCCCCACTACAGCAGACACTCTCCTCCAACACCGGACCACCAACAACAGCCACCACAACCTGCACGAAGGCACCCACCCTTTTGGCACTGGCATGCATACGGCTCTCCCACCAACACTTCCCTCCTCCTTTTCCTCCCCTCCTCCTACTTTCAACAGCCCGAACCACACTTCCCCACTACAGCAGACACTCTCCTCCAACACCCAACTACCAACAACAGCCACCACAACCTGCACCAAGGCACCCACCCTTTTGCCCTTGCCATCCATACGGTTCTCCCACCAACACTTCCCTCCTCCTTTTCCTCCCCTCCTCCGACTTTCAACAGCCCGAACCACACTTCCCCACTACAGCAGACACTCTCCTCCAACACCGGACTACCAACAACAGCCACCACAACCTGCACCAAGGCACCCACCCTTTGGCCCTCGCCATCCATACGGCTCTCCCACCAACACTTCCCTCCTCCTTTTCCTCCCCTCCTCCTACTTTCAACAGCCCTGACCACACTTCCCCACTACAGCAGACACTCTCCTCCAACACCGGACTACCAACAACAGCCACCACAACTGCACCAAGGCACCCACCCTTTTGCCCTTGCCATCCATATGGCGCTCCCACCAACACTTCCCTCCTCCTTTTCCTCCCCTCCTCCTGTTTTTGACAGCCCTGACCACACTTCCCCACTACAGCAGACACTCTCCTCCAACACCGGACTACCAACAACAGCCACCACAACTGCACCAAGGCACCCACCCTTTTGCCCTTGCCATCCATACGGCTCTCCCACCAACACTTCCCTCCTCCTTTTCCTCCCCTCCTCCGACTTTCAACAGCCCGAACCACACTTCCCCACTACAGCAGACACTCTCCTCCAACACCGGACTACCAACAACAGCCACCACAACCTGACCCAAGGCACCCACCCTTTGGCCCTTGCCATCCATACGGCTCTCCCACCAACACTTCCCTCCTCCTTTTCCTCCCCTCCTCCTACTTTCAACAGCCCGAACCACACTTCCCCACTACAGCAGACACTCTCCTCCAACACCCAACTACCAAAAACAGTCACCACAACCTGCACCAAGGCACCCACCCTTTTGGCACTGGCATGCACACGGCTCTCCCACCAACACTTCCCTCCTCCTTTTCCTCCCCTCCTCCTACTTTCAACAGCCCGAACCACACTTCCCCACTACAGCAGACACTCTCCTCCAACACCGGACCACCAACAACAACCACCACAACCTGACCCAAGGCACCCACCCTTTTGCCCTTGCCATCCATACGGCTCTCCCACCAACACTTCCCTCCTCCTTTTCCTCCCCTCCTCCTACTTTCAACAGCCCTAACCACACTTCCCCACTACAGCAGACACTCTCCTCCAACACCGGACTACCAACAACAGCCACCTCAACCTGCACGAAGGCACCCACCCTTTTGGCACTGGCATGCATACGGCTCTCCCACCAACACTTCCCTCCTCCTTTTCCTCCCCTCCTCCTACTTTCAACAGCCCGAACCACACTTCCCCACTACAGCAGACACTCTCCTCCAACACCGGACTACCAACAACAGCCACCACAACCTGCACCAAGGCACCCACCCTTTTGGCACTGGCATGCACACGGCTCTCCCACCAACACTTCCCTCCTCCTTTTCCTCCCCTCCTCCGACTTTCAACAGCCCGAACCACACTTCCCCACTACAGCAGACACTCTCCTCCAACACCGGACTACCAACAACAGCCACCACAACCTGACCCAAGGCACCCACCCTTTTGGCACTGGCATGCACACGGCTCTCCCACCAACACTTCCCTCCTCCTTTTCCTCCCCTCCTCCTACTTTCAACAGCCCGAACCACACTTCCCCACTACAGCAGACACTCTCCTCCAACACCGGACTACCAACAACAGCCACCACAACCTGCACCAAGGCACCCACCCTTTTGCCCTTGCCATCCATATGGCTCTCCCACCAACACTTCCCTCCTCCTTTTCCTCCCCTCCTCCTACTTTCAACAGCCCGAACCACACTTCCCCACTACAGCAGACACTCTCCTCCAACACCGGACCACCAACAACAGCCACCACAACCTGCACCAAGGCACCCACCCTTTTGCCCTTGCCATCCATACGGCTCTCCCACCAACACTTCCCTCCTCCTTTTCCTCCCCTCCTCCTACTTTCAGCAGCCCGAACCACACTTCCCCACTACAGCAGACACTCTCCTCCAACACCGGACTACCAACAACAGCCACCACAACCTGCACCAAGGCACCCACCCTTTGGCCCTTGCCATCCATACGGCTCTCCCACCAACACTTCCCTCCTCCTTTTCCTCCCCTCCTCCTACTTTCAACAGCCCGAACCACACTTCCCCACTACAGCAGACACTCTCCTCCAACACCGGACCACCAACAACAGCCACCACAACCTGACCCAAGGCATCCACCCTTTGGCCCTTGCCATCCATACGGCTCTCCCACCAACACTTCCCTCCTCCTTTTCCTCCCCTCCTCCTACTTTCAACAGCCCGAACCACACTTCCCCACTACAGCAGACACTCTCCTCCAACACCGGACCACCAACAACAGCCACCACAACCTGACCCAAGGCACCCACCCTTTGGCCCTTGCCATCCATATGGCGCTCCCACCAACACTTCCCTCCTCCTTTTCCTCCCCTCCTCCTACTTTCAACAGCCCTGACCACACTTCCCCACTACAGCAGACACTCTCCTCCAACACCCAACTACCAACAACAGCCACCACAACCTGCACCAAGGCACCCACCCTTTTGCCCTTGCCATCCATACGGCTCTCCCACCAACACTTCCCTCCTCCTTTTCCTCCCCTCCTCCTACTTTCAACAGCCCTAACCACACTTCCCCACTACAGCAGACACTCTCCTCCAACACCGGACTACCAACAACAGCCACCTCAACCTGCACGAAGGCACCCACCCTTTTGGCACTGGCATGCATACGGCTCTCCCACCAACACTTCCCTCCTCCTTTTCCTCCCCTCCTCCTACTTTCAACAGCCCGAACCACACTTCCCCACTACAGCAGACACTCTCCTCCAACACCCAACTACCAACAACAGCCACCACAACCTGCACCAAGGCACCCCCCCCTTTTGGCATTGGCATGCACACGGCTCTCCCACCAACACTTCCCTCCTCCTTTTCCTCCCCTCCTCCTACTTTCAACAGCCTTAACCACACTTCCCCACTACAGCAGACACTCTCCTCCAACACCGGACCACCAAAAACAGCCACCACAACCTGACCCAAGGCACCCACCCTTTTGGCACTGGCATGCACACGGCTCTCCCACCAACACTTCCCTCCTCCTTTTCCTCCCCTCCTCCGACTTTCAACAGCCCGAACCACACTTCCCCACTACAGCAGACACTCTCCTCCAACACCCAACTACCAACAACAGCCAACACAACCTGCACCAAGGCACCCACCCTTTTGCCCTTGCCATCCATACGGCTCTCCCACCAACACTTCCCTCCTCCTTTTCCTCCCCTCCTCCTACTTTCAACAGCCCTGACCACACTTCCCCACTACAGCAGACACTCTCCTCCAACACCCAACTACCAACAACAGCCACCACAACCTGACCCAAGGCACCCCCCCGTTTTGGCATTGGCATGCACACGGCTCTCCCACCAACACTTCCCTCCTCCTTTTCCTCCCCTCCTCCGACTTTCAACAGCCCGAACCACACTTCCCCACTACAGCAGACACTCTCCTCCAACACCGGACTACCAACAACAGCCACCACAACCTGACCCAAGGCACCCACCCTTTTGGCATTGGCATGCACACGGCTCTCCCACCAACACTTCCCTCCTCCTTTTCCTCCCCTCCTCCTACTTTCAACAGCCCGAACCACACTTCCCCACTACAGCAGACACTCTCCTCCAACACCGGACTACCAACAACAGCCACCACAACCTGCACCAAGGCACCCACCCTTTTGCCCTTGCCATCCATACGGCTCTCCCACCAACACTTCCCTCCTCCTTTTCCTCCCCTCCTCCGACTTTCAACAGCCCGAACCACACTTCCCCACTACAGCAGACACTCTCCTCCAACACCGGACTACCAACAACAGCCACCACAACCTGCACCAAGGCACCCACCCTTTGGCCCTCGCCATCCATACGGCTCTCCCACCAACACTTCCCTCCTCCTTTTCCTCCCCTCCTCCTACTTGAACAGCCCGAACCACACTTCCCCACTACAGCAGACACTCTCCTCCAACACCCAACTACCAACAAAAGCCACCACAACCTGCACCAAGGCACCCACCCTTTTGCCCTTGCCATCCATACGGCTCTCCCACCAACACTTCCCTCCTCCTTTTCCTCCCCTCCTCCGACTTTCAACAGCCCGAACCACACTTCCCCACTACAGCAGACACTCTCCTCCAACACCGGACCACCAACAACAGCCACCACAACCTGCACGAAGGCACCCACCCTTTTGGCACTGGCATGCATACGGCTCTCCCACCAACACTTCCCTCCTCCTTTTCCTCCCCTCCTCCTACTTTCAACAGCCCGAACCACACTTCCCCACTACAGCAGACACTCTCCTCCAACACCCAACTACCAACAACAGCCACCACAACCTGCACCAAGGCACCCACCCTTTTGCCCTTGCCATCCATACGGTTCTCCCACCAACACTTCCCTCCTCCTTTTCCTCCCCTCCTCCGACTTTCAACAGCCCGAACCACACTTCCCCACTACAGCAGACACTCTCCTCCAACACCGGACTACCAACAACAGCCACCACAACCTGCACCAAGGCACCCACCCTTTGGCCCTCGCCATCCATACGGCTCTCCCACCAACACTTCCCTCCTCCTTTTCCTCCCCTCCTCCTACTTTCAACAGCCCGAACCACACTTCCCCACTACAGCAGACACTCTCCTCCAACACCGGACTACCAACAACAGCCACCACAACTGCACCAAGGCACCCACCCTTTTGCCCTTGCCATCCATATGGCGCTCCCACCAACACTTCCCTCCTCCTTTTCCTCCCCTCCTCCTGTTTTTGACAGCCCTGACCACACTTCCCCACTACAGCAGACACTCTCCTCCAACACCGGACTACCAACAACAGCCACCACAACTGCACCAAGGCACCCACCCTTTTGCCCTTGCCATCCATACGGCTCTCCCACCAACACTTCCCTCCTCCTTTTCCTCCCCTCCTCCGACTTTCAACAGCCCGAACCACACTTCCCCACTACAGCAGACACTCTCCTCCAACACCGGACTACCAACAACAGCCACCACAACCTGACCCAAGGCACCCACCCTTTGGCCCTTGCCATCCATACGGCTCTCCCACCAACACTTCCCTCCTCCTTTTCCTCCCCTCCTCCTACTTTCAACAGCCCGAACCACACTTCCCCACTACAGCAGACACTCTCCTCCAACACCCAACTACCAAAAACAGTCACCACAACCTGCACCAAGGCACCCACCCTTTTGGCACTGGCATGCACACGGCTCTCCCACCAACACTTCCCTCCTCCTTTTCCTCCCCTCCTCCTACTTTCAACAGCCCGAACCACACTTCCCCACTACAGCAGACACTCTCCTCCAACACCGGACTACCAACAACAACCACCACAACCTGACCCAAGGCACCCACCCTTTTGCCCTTGCCATCCATACGGCTCTCCCACCAACACTTCCCTCCTCCTTTTCCTCCCCTCCTCCTACTTTCAACAGCCCTAACCACACTTCCCCACTACAGCAGACACTCTCCTCCAACACCGGACTACCAACAACAGCCACCTCAACCTGCACGAAGGCACCCACCCTTTTGGCACTGGCATGCATACGGCTCTCCCACCAACACTTCCCTCCTCCTTTTCCTCCCCTCCTCCTACTTTCAACAGCCCGAACCACACTTCCCCACTACAGCAGACACTCTCCTCCAACACCGGACTACCAACAACAGCCACCACAACCTGACCCAAGGCACCCACCCTTTTGGCATTGGCATGCACACGGCTCTCCCACCAACACTTCCCTCCTCCTTTTCCTCCCCTCCTCCGACTTTCAACAGCCCGAACCACACTTCCCCACTACAGCAGACACTCTCCTCCAACACCGGACTACCAACAACAGCCACCACAACCTGACCCAAGGCACCCACCCTTTTGGCACTGGCATGCACACGGCTCTCCCACCAACACTTCCCTCCTCCTTTTCCTCCCCTCCTCCTACTTTCAACAGCCCGAACCACACTTCCCCACTACAGCAGACACTCTCCTCCAACACCGGACTACCAACAACAGCCACCACAACCTGCACCAAGGCACCCACCCTTTTGCCCTTGCCATCCATATGGCTCTCCCACCAACACTTCCCTCCTCCTTTTCCTCCCCTCCTCCTACTTTCAACAGCCCGAACCACACTTCCCCACTACAGCAGACACTCTCCTCCAACACCGGACCACCAACAACAGCCACCACAACCTGCACCAAGGCACCCACCCTTTTGCCCTTGCCATCCATACGGCTCTCCCACCAACACTTCCCTCCTCCTTTTCCTCCCCTCCTCCTACTTTCAACAGCCCGAACCACACTTCCCCACTACAGCAGACACTCTCCTCCAACACCCAACTACCAACAACAGCCACCACAACCTGCACCAAGGCACCCACCCTTTTGCCCTTGCCATCCATATGGCGCTCCCACCAACACTTCCCTCCTCCTTTTCCTCCCCTCCTCCTACTTTCAACAGCCCGAACCACACTTCCCCACTACAGCAGACACTCTCCTCCAACACCGGACTACCAACAACAGCCACCACAACCTGCACCAAGGCACCCACCCTTTTGCCCTTGCCATCCATACGGCTCTCCCACCAACACTTCCCTCCTCCTTTTCCTCCCCTCCTCCTACTTTCAACAGCCCGAACCACACTTCCCCACTACAGCAGACACTCTCTTCCAACACCGGACTACCAACAACAGCCACCACAACCTGCACCAAGGCACCCACCCTTTGGCCCTTGCCATCCATACGGCTCTCCCACCAACACTTCCCTCCTCCTTTTCCTCCCCTCCTCCTACTTTCAACAGCCCGAACCACACTTCCCCACTACAGCAGACACTCTCCTCCAACACCGGACTATCAACAACAGCCACCACAACCTGACCCAAGGCACCCACCCTTTTGCCCTTGCCATCCATACGGCTCTCCCACCAACACTTCCCTCCTCCTTTTCCTCCCCTCCTCCTACTTTCAGCAGCCCGAACCACACTTCCCCACTACAGCAGACACTCTCCTCCAACACCGGACTACCAACAACAGCCACCACAACCTGCACCAAGGCACCCACCCTTTTGCCCTTGCCATCCATACGGCTCTCCCACCAACACTTCCCTCCTCCTTTTCCTCCCCTCCTCCTACTTTCAACAGCCCTAACCACACTTCCCCACTACAGCAGACACTCTCCTCCAACACCGGACCACCAACAACAGCCACCACAACCTGACCCAAGGCATCCACCCTTTGGCCCTTGCCATCCATACGGCTCTCCCACCAACACTTCCCTCCTCCTTTTCCTCCCCTCCTCCTACTTTCAACAGCCCGAACCACACTTCCCCACTACAGCAGACACTCTCCTCCAACAGCGGACCACCAACAACAGCCACCACAACCTGACCCAAGGCACCCACCCTTTGGCCCTTGCCATCCATATGGCGCTCCCACCAACACTTCCCTCCTCCTTTTCCTCCCCTCCTCCTACTTTCAACAGCCCTGACCACACTTCCCCACTACAGCAGACACTCTCCTCCAACACCCAACTACCAACAACAGCCACCACAACCTGCACCAAGGCACCCACCCTTTTGCCCTTGCCATCCATACGGCTCTCCCACCAACACTTCCCTCCTCCTTTTCCTCCCCTCCTCCTACTTTCAACAGCCCTAACCACACTTCCCCACTACAGCAGACACTCTCCTCCAACACCGGACTACCAACAACAGCCACCTCAACCTGCACGAAGGCACCCACCCTTTTGGCACTGGCATGCATACGGCTCTCCCACCAACACTTCCCTCCTCCTTTTCCTCCCCTCCTCCTACTTTCAACAGCCCGAACCACACTTCCCCACTACAGCAGACACTCTCCTCCAACACCCAACTACCAACAACAGCCACCACAACCTGCACCAAGGCACCCCCCCCTTTTGGCATTGGCATGCACACGGCTCTCCCACCAACACTTCCCTCCTCCTTTTCCTCCCCTCCTCCTACTTTCAACAGCCTTAACCACACTTCCCCACTACAGCAGACACTCTCCTCCAACACCGGACCACCAACAACAGCCACCACAACCTGACCCAAGGCACCCACCCTTTTGGCACTGGCATGCACACGGCTCTCCCACCAACACTTCCCTCCTCCTTTTCCTCCCCTCCTCCGACTTTCAACAGCCCGAACCACACTTCCCCACTACAGCAGACACTCTCCTCCAACACCCAACTACCAACAACAGCCACCACAACCTGCACCAAGGCACCCACCCTTTTGCCCTTGCCATCCATACGGCTCTCCCACCAACACTTCCCTCCTCCTTTTCCTCCCCTCCTCCTACTTTCAACAGCCCTGACCACACTTCCCCACTACAGCAGACACTCTCCTCCAACACCCAACTACCAACAACAGCCACCACAACCTGACCCAAGGCACCCCCCCGTTTTGGCATTGGCATGCACACGGCTCTCCCACCAACACTTCCCTCCTCCTTTTCCTCCCCTCCTCCGACTTTCAACAGCCCGAACCACACTTCCCCACTACAGCAGACACTCTCCTCCAACACCGGACTACCAACAACAGCCACCACAACCTGCACCAAGGCACCCACCCTTTTGGCATTGGCATGCACACGGCTCTCCCACCAACACTTCCCTCCTCCTTTTCCTCCCCTCCTCCTACTTTCAACAGCCCGAACCACACTTCCCCACTACAGCAGACACTCTCCTCCAACACCGGACTACCAACAACAGCCACCACAACCTGCACCAAGGCACCCACCCTTTTGCCCTTGCCATCCATACGGCTCTCCCACCAACACTTCCCTCCTCCTTTTCCTCCCCTCCTCCGACTTTCAACAGCCCGAACCACACTTCCCCACTACAGCAGACACTCTCCTCCAACACCGGACTACCAACAACAGCCACCACAACCTGCACCAAGGCACCCACCCTTTGGCCCTGGCCATCCATACGGCTCTCCCACCAACACTTCCCTCCTCCTTTTCCTCCCCTCCTCCTACTTGAACAGCCCGAACCACACTTCCCCACTACAGCAGACACTCTCCTCCAACACCCAACTACCAACAAAAGCCACCACAACCTGCACCAAGGCACCCACCCTTTTGCCCTTGCCATCCATACGGCTCTCCCACCAACACTTCCCTCCTCCTTTTCCTCCCCTCCTCCTACTTTCAACAGCCCTAACCACACTTCCCCACTACAGCAGACACTCTCCTCCAACACCGGACCACCAACAACAGCCACCACAACCTGCACGAAGGCACCCACCCTTTTGGCACTGGCATGCATACGGCTCTCCCACCAACACTTCCCTCCTCCTTTTCCTCCCCTCCTCCTACTTTCAACAGCCCGAACCACACTTCCCCACTACAGCAGACACTCTCCTCCAACACCCAACTACCAACAACAGCCACCACAACCTGCACCAAGGCACCCACCCTTTTGCCCTTGCCATCCATACGGTTCTCCCACCAACACTTCCCTCCTCCTTTTCCTCCCCTCCTCCTACTTTCAACAGCCCGAACCACACTTCCCCACTACAGCAGACACTCTCCTCCAACACCGGACTACCAACAACAGCCACCACAACCTGCACCAAGGCACCCACCCTTTGGCCCTCGCCATCCATACGGCTCTCCCACCAACACTTCCCTCCTCCTTTTCCTCCCCTCCTCCTACTTTCAACAGCCCGAACCACACTTCCCCACTACAGCAGACACTCTCCTCCAACACCGGACTACCAACAACAGCCACCACAACTGCACCAAGGCACCCACCCTTTTGCCCTTGCCATCCATATGGCGCTCCCACCAACACTTCCCTCCTCCTTTTCCTCCCCTCCTCCTACTTTCAACAGCCCTGACCACACTTCCCCACTACAGCAGACACTCTCCTCCAACACCCAACTACCAACAACAGCCACCACAACCTGCACCAAGGCACCCACCCTTTTGCCCTTGCCATCCATACGGCTCTCCCACCAACACTTCCCTCCTCCTTTTCCTCCCCTCCTCCGACTTTCAACAGCCCGAACCACACTTCCCCACTACAGCAGACACTCTCCTCCAACACCGGACTACCAACAACAGCCACCACAACCTGCACCAAGGCACCCACCCTTTGGCCCTTGCCATCCATACGGCTCTCCCACCAACACTTCCCTCCTCCTTTTCCTCCCCTCCTCCTACTTTCAACAGCCCGAACCACACTTCCCCACTACAGCAGACACTCTCCTCCAACACCCAACTACCAAAAACAGTCACCACAACCTGCACCAAGGCACCCACCCTTTTGGCACTGGCATGCACATGGCTCTCCCACCAACACTTCCCTCCTCCTTTTCCTCCCCTCCTCCTACTTTCAACAGCCCGAACCACACTTCCCCACTACAGCAGACACTCTCCTCCAACACCAGACCACCAACAACAGCCACCACAACCTGACCCAAGGCACCCACCCTTTGGCCCTTGCCATCCATACGGCTCTCCCACCAACACTTCCCTCCTCCTTTTCCTCCCCTCCTCCTACTTTCAACAGCCCGAACCACACTTCCCCACTACAGCAGACTCTCTCCTCCAACACCGGACTACCAACAACAGCCACCACAACCTGACCCAAGGCACCCACCCTTTGGCCCTTGCCATCCATACGGCTCTCCCACCAACACTTCCCTCCTCCTTTTCCTCCCCTCCTCCTACTTTCAACAGCCCGAACCACACTTCCCCACTACAGCAGACACTCTCCTCCAACACCGGACTACCAACAACAGCCACCACAACCTGACCCAAGGCACCCACCCTTTTGCAACTGGCATGCACACGGCTCTCCCACCAACACTTCCCTCCTCCTTTTCCTCCCCTCCTCCTACTTTCAACAGCCCGAACCACACTTCCCCACTACAGCAGACACTCTCCTCCAACACCGGACTACCAACAACAGCCACCACAACCTGCACCAAGGCACCCACCCTTTTGCCCTTGCCATCCATATGGCTCTCCCACCAACACTTCCCTCCTCCTTTTCCTCCCCTCCTCCTACTTTCAACAGCCCGAACCACACTTCCCCACTACAGCAGACACTCTCCTCCAACACCCAACTACCAACAACAGCCACCACAACCTGCACCAAGGCACCCACCCTTTTGCCCTTGCCATCCATACGGCTCTCCCACCAACACTTCCCTCCTCCTTTTCCTCCCCTCCTCCGACTTTCAACAGCCCGAACCACACTTCCCCACTACAGCAGACACTCTCCTCCAACACCCAACTACCAACAACAGCCACCACAACCTGCACCAAGGCACCCACCCTTTTGCCCTTGCCATCCATATGGCGCTCCCACCAACACTTCCCTCCTCCTTTTCCTCCCATCCTCCTACTTTCAACAGCCCGAACCACACTTCCCCACTACAGCAGACACTCTCTTCCAACACCGGACTACCAACAACAACCACCACAACCTGCACCAAGGCACCCACCCTTTGGCCCTTGCCATCCATACGGCTCTCCCACCAACACTTCCCTCCTCCTTTTCCTCCCCTCCTCCTACTTTCAACAGCCCGAACCACACTTCCCCACTACAGCAGACACTCTCCTCCAACACCGGACTATCAACAACAGCCACCACAACCTGACCCAAGGCACCCACCCTTTTGCCCTTGCCATCCATACGGCTCTCCCACCAACACTTCCCTCCTCCTTTTCCTCCCCTCCTCCTACTTTCAGCAGCCCGAACCACACTTCCCCACTACAGCAGACACTCTCCTCCAACACCGGACTACCAACAACAGCCACCACAACCTGCACCAAGGCACCCACCCTTTTGCCCTTGCCATCCATACGGCTCTCCCACCAACACTTCCCTCCTCCTTTTCCTCCCCTCCTCCTACTTTCAACAGCCCGAACCACACTTCCCCACTACAGCAGACACTCTCCTCCAACACCGGACCACCAACAACAGCCACCACAACCTGACCCAAGGCACCCACCCTTTGGCCCTTGCCATCCATACGGCTCTCCCACCAACACTTCCCTCCTCCTTTTCCTCCCCTCCTCCTACTTTCAACAGCCCGAACCACACTTCCCCACTACAGCAGACACTCTCCTCCAACACCGGACCACCAACAACAGCCACCACAACCTGACCCAAGGCACCCACCCTTTGGCCCTTGCCATCCATATGGCGCTCCCACCAACACTTCCCTCCTCCTTTTCCTCCCCTCCTCCTACTTTCAACAGCCCTGACCACACTTCCCCACTACAGCAGACACTCTCCTCCAACACCCAACTACCAACAACAGCCACCACAACCTGCACCAAGGCACCCACCCTTTTGCCCTTGCCATCCATACGGCTCTCCCACCAACACTTCCCTCCTCCTTTTCCTCCCCTCCTCCTACTTTCAACAGCCCTAACCACACTTCCCCACTACAGCAGACACTCTCCTCCAACACCGGACCACCAACAACAGCCACCACAACCTGCACGAAGGCACCCACCCTTTTGGCACTGGCATGCATACGGCTCTCCCACCAACACTTCCCTCCTCCTTTTCCTCCCCTCCTCCTACTTTCAACAGCCCGAACCACACTTCCCCACTACAGCAGACACTCTCCTCCAACACCCAACTACCAACAACAGCCACCACAACCTGACCCAAGGCACCCCCCCCTTTTGGCATTGGCATGCACACGGCTCTCCCACCAACACTTCCCTCCTCCTTTTCCTCCCCTCCTCCTACTTTCAACAGCCCGAACCACACTTCCCCACTACAGCAGACACTCTCCTCCAACACCGGACCACCAACAACAGCCACCACAACCTGACCCAAGGCACCCACCCTTTTGGCACTGGCATGCACACGGCTCTCCCACCAACACTTCCCTCCTCCTTTTCCTCCCCTCCTCCTACTTTCAACAGCCCGAACCACACTTCCCCACTACAGCAGACACTCTCCTCCAACACCGGACTACCAACAACAGCCACCACAACCTGACCCAAGGCACCCACCCTTTTGCCCTTGCCATCCATACGGCTCTCCCACCAACACTTCCCTCCTCCTTTTCCTCCCCTCCTCCTACTTTCAACAGCCCTGACCACACTTCCCCACTACAGCAGACACTCTCCTCCAACACCCAACTACCAACAACAGCCACCACAACCTGACCCAAGGCACCCCCCCCTTTTGGCATTGGCATGCACACGGCTCTCCCACCAACACTTCCCTCCTCCTTTTCCTCCCCTCCTCCGACTTTCAACAGCCCGAACCACACTTCCCCACTACAGCAGACACTCTCCTCCAACACCGGACTACCAACAACAGCCACCACAACCTGACCCAAGGCACCCACCCTTTTGGCACTGGCATGCACACGGCTCTCCCACCAACACTTCCCTCCTCCTTTTCCTCCCCTCCTCCTACTTTCAACAGCCCGAACCACACTTCCCCACTACAGCAGACACTCTCCTCCAACACCGGACTACCAACAACAGCCACCACAACCTGACCCAAGGCACCCACCCTTTGGTCCTTGCCATCCATACGGCGCTCCCACCAACACTTCCCTCCTCCTTTTCCTCCCCTCCTCCGACTTTCAACAGCCCGAACCACACTTCCCCACTACAGCAGACACTCTCCTCCAACACCCAACTACCAACAACAGCCACCACAACCTGACCCAAGGCACCCACCCTTTGGCCCTCGCCATCCATACGGCTCTCCCACCAACACTTCCCTCCTCCTTTTCCTCCCCTCCTCCTACTTGAACAGCCCGAACCACACTTCCCCACTACAGCAGACACTCTCCTCCAACACCCAAATACCAACAACAGCCACCACAACCTGCACCAAGGCACCCACCCTTTTGCCCTTGCCATCCATACGGCTCTCCCACCAACACTTCCCTCCTCCTTTTCCTCCCCTCCTCCTACTTTCAACAGCCCGAACCACACTTCCCCACTACAGCAGACACTCTCCTCCAACACCGGACCACCAACAACAGCCACCACAACCTGCACGAAGGCACCCACCCTTTTGGCACTGGCATGCATACGGCTCTCCGACCAACACTTCCCTCCTCCTTTTCCTCCCCTCCTCCTACTTTCAACAGCCCGAACCACACTTCCCCACTACAGCAGACACTCTCCTCCAACACCCAACTACCAACAACAGCCACCACAACCTGCACCAAGGCACCCACCCTTTGGCCCTTGCCATCCATACGGCTCTCCCACCAACACTTCCCTCCTCCTTTTCCTCCCCTCCTCCTACTTTCAACAGCCCGAACCACACTTCCCCACTACAGCAGACACTCTCTTCCAACACCGGACTACCAACAACAGCCACCACAACCTGCACCAAGGCACCCACCCTTTGGCCCTTGCCATCCATACGGCTCTCCCACCAACACTTCCCTCCTCCTTTTCCTCCCCTCCTCCTACTTTCAACAGCCCGAACCACACTTCCCCACTACAGCAGACACTCTCCTCCAACACCCAACTACCAAAAACAGTCACCACAACCTGCACCAAGGCACCCACCCTTTTGGCACTGGCATGCACACGGCTCTCCCACCAACACTTCCCTCCTCCTTTTCCTCCCCTCCTCCTACTTTCAACAGCCCGAACCACACTTCCCCACTACAGCAGACACTCTCCTCCAACACCAGACCACCAACAACAGCCACCACAACCTGACCCAAGGCACCCACCCTTTGGCCCTTGCCATCCATACGGCTCTCCCACCAACACTTCCCTCCTCCTTTTCCTCCCCTCCTCCTACTTTCAACAGCCCGAACCACACTTCCCCACTACAGCAGACACTCTCCTCCAACACCGGACTACCAACAACAGCCACCACAACCTGACCCAAGGCACCCACCCTTTGGCCCTTGCCATCCATACGGCTCTCCCACCAACACTTCCCTCCTCCTTTTCCTCCCCTCCTCCGACTTTCAACAGCCCGAACCACACTTCCCCACTACAGCAGACACTCTCCTCCAACACCCAACTACCAACAACAGCCACCACAACCTGACCCAAGGCACCCACCCTTTGGCCCTTGCCATCCATACGGCTCTCCCACCAACACTTCCGTCCTCCTTTTCCTCCCCTCCTCCTGTTTTTGACAGCCCTGACCACACTTCCCCACTACAGCAGACACTCTCCTCCAACACCGGACTACCAACAACAGCCACCACAACCTGACCCAAGGCACCCACCCTTTTGGCACTGGCATGCACACGGCTCTCCCACCAACACTTCCCTCCTCCTTTTCCTCCCCTCCTCCGACTTTCAACAGCCCGAACCACACTTCCCCACTACAGCAGACACTCTCCTCCAACACCGGACTACCAACAACAGCCACCACAACCTGACCCAAGGCACCCACCTTTTGGCACTGGCATGCACACGGCTCTCCCACCAACACTTCCCTCCTCCTTTTCCTCCCCTCCTCCTACTTTCAACAGCCCTGACCACACTTCCCCACTACAGCAGACACTCTCCTCCAACACCCAACTACCAACAACAGCCACCACAACCTGACCCAAGGCACCCACCCTTTGGCCCTTGCCATCCATACGGCTCTCCCACCAACACTTCCCTCCTCCTTTTCCTCCCCTCCTCCTACTTTCAACAGCCCTGACCACACTTCCCCACTACAGCAGACACTCTCCTCCAACACCGGACTGCCAACAACAGCCACCACAACCTGCACCAAGGCACCCACCCTTTTGCCCTTGCCATCCATACGGCTCTCCCACCAACACTTCCCTCCTCCTTTTCCTCCCCTCCTCCTACTTTCAACATCCCGAACCACACTTCCCCACTACAGCAGACACTCTCCTCCAACACCCAACTACCAACAACAGCCACCACAACCTGCACCAAGGCACCCACCCTTTGGCCCTTGCCATCCATACGGCTCTCCCACCAACACTTCCCTCCTCCTTTTCCTCCCCTCCTCCTACTTTCAACAGCCCGAACCACACTTCCCCACTACAGCAGACACTCTCCTCCAACACCCAACTACCAACAACAGCCACCACAACCTGACCCAAGGCACCCACCCTTTTGCCCTTGCCATCCATACGGCTCTCCCACCAACACTTCCCTCCTCCTTTTCCTCCCCTCCTCCTGTTTTTGACAGCCCTGACCACACTTCCCCACTACAGCAGACACTCTCCTCCAACACCGGACTACCAACAACAGCCACCACAACCTGACCCAAGGCACCCACCCTTTTGCCCTTGCCATCCATACGGCTCTCCCACCAACACTTCCCTCCTCCTTTTCCTCCCCTCCTCCGACTTTCAACAGCCCGAACCACACTTCCCCACTACAGCAGACACTCTCCTCCAACACCGGACTACCAACAACAGCCACCACAACCTGACCCAGGGCACCCACCCTTTGGCCCTTGCCATCCATACGGCTCTCCCACCAACACTTCCCTCCTCCTTTTCCTCCCCTCCTCCTACTTTCAACAGCCCGAACCACACTTCCCCACTACAGCAGACACTCTCCTCCAACACCCAACTACCAAAAACAGTCACCACAACCTGCACCAAGGCACCCACCCTTTTGGCACTGGCATGCACACGGCTCTCCCACCAACACTTCCCTCCTCCTTTTCCTCCCCTCCTCCGACTTTCAACAGCCCGAACCACACTTCCCCACTACAGCAGACACTCTCCTCCAACACCAGACCACCAACAACAGCCACCACAACCTGACCCAAGGCACCCACCCTTTGGCCCTTGCCATCCATACGGCTCTCCCACCAACACTTCCCTCCTCCTTTTCCTCCCCTCCTCCTACTTTCAACAGCCCGAACCACACTTCCCCACTACAGCAGACACTCTCCTCCAACACCGGACTACCAACAACAGCCACCACAACCTGACCCAAGGCACCCACCCTTTGGCCCTTGCCATCCATACGGCTCTCCCACCAACACTTCCCTCCTCCTTTTCCTCCCCTCCTCCTACTTTCAACAGCCCGAACCACACTTCCCCACTACAGCAGACACTCTCCTCCAACACCGGACTACCAACAACAGCCACCACAACCTGACCCAAGGCACCCACCCTTTTGCCCTTGCCATCCATACGGCTCTCCCACCAACACTTCCGTCCTCCTTTTCCTCCCCTCCTCCTGTTTTTGACAGCCCTGACCACACTTCCCCACTACAGCAGACACTCTCCTCCAACACCGGACTACCAACAACAGCCACCACAACCTGACCCAAGGCACCCACCCTTTTGCCCTTGCCATCCATACGGCTCTCCCACCAACACTTCCCTCCTCCTTTTCCTCCCCTCCTCCGACTTTCAACAGCCCGAACCACACTTCCCCACTACAGCAGACACTCTCCTCCAACACCGGACTACCAACAACAGCCACCACAACCTGCACCAAGGCACCCACCCTTTTGCCCTTGCCATCCATACGGCTCTCCCACCAACACTTCCCTCCTCCTTTTCCTCCCCTCCTCCTACTTTCAACAGCCCGAACCACACTTCCCCACTACAGCAGACACTCTCCTCCAACACCGGACTACCAACAACAGCCACCACAACCTGACCCAAGGCACCCACCCTTTTGGCACTGGCATGCACACGGCTCTCCCACCAACACTTCCCTCCTCCTTTTCCTCCCCTCCTCCGACTTTCAACAGCCCGAACCACACTTCCCCACTACAGCAGACACTCTCCTCCAACACCGGACTACCAACAACAGCCACCACAACCTGACCCAAGGCACCCACCTTTTGGCACTGGCATGCACACGGCTCTCCCACCAACACTTCCCTCCTCCTTTTCCTCCCCTCCTCCTACTTTCAACAGCCTGAACCACACTTCCCCACTACAGCAGACACTCTCCTCCAACACCCAACTACCAACAACAGCCACCACAACCTGACCCAAGGCACCCACCCTTTGGCCCTTGCCATCCATACGGCTCTCCCACCAACACTTCCCTCCTCCTTTTCCTCCCCTCCTCCGACTTTCAACAGCCCGAACCACACTTCCCCACTACAGCAGACACTCTCCTCCAACACCAGACTACCAACAACAGCCACCACAACCTGACCCAAGGCACCCACCCTTTTGCCCTTGCCATCCATACGGCTCTCCCACCAACACTTCCCTCCTCCTTTTCCTCCCCTCCTCCTACTTTCAACAGCCCGAACCACACTTCCCCACTACAGCAGACACTCTCCTCCAACACCGGACTACCAACAACAGCCACCACAACCTGACCCAAGGCACCCACCCTTTGGCCCTTGCCATCCATACGGCTCTCCCACCAACACTTCCCTCCTCCTTTTCCTCCCCTCCTCCGACTTTCAACAGCCCGAACCACACTTCCCCACTACAGCAGACACTCTCCTCCAACACCCAACTACCAACAACAGCCACCACAACCTGCACCAAGGCACCCACCCTTTTGCTCTTGCCATCCATATGGCTCTCCCACCAACACTTCCCTCCTCCTTTTCCTCCCCTCCTCCTACTTTCAACAGCCCGAACCACACTTCCCCACTACAGCAGACACTCTCCTCCAACACCGGACTACCAACAACAGCCACCACAACCTGACCCAAGGCACCCACCCTTTGGCCCTTGCCATCCATACGGCTCTCCCACCAACACTTCCCTCCTCCTTTTCCTCCCCTCCTCCTGTTTTTGACAGCCCTGACCACACTTCCCCACTACAGCAGACACTCTCCTCCAACACCGGACTACCAACAACAGCCACCACAACCTGCACCAAGGCACCCACCCTTTTGCCCTTGCCATCCATACGGCTCTCCCACCAACACTTCCCTCCTCCTTTTCCTCCCCTCCTCCTACTTTCAACAGCCCGAACCACACTTCCCCACTACAGCAGACACTCTCCTCCAACACCCAACTACCAACAACAGCCACCACAACCTGACCCAAGGCACCCACCCTTTGGCCCTTGCCATCCATACGGCTCTCCCACCAACACTTCCCTCCTCCTTTTCCTCCCCTCCTCCTACTTTCAACAGCCCGAACCACACTTCCCCACTACAGCAGACACTCTCCTCCAACACCGGACTACCAACAACAGCCACCACAACCTGACCCAAGGCACCCACCCTTTTGCCCTTGCCATCCATACGGCTCTCCCACCAACACTTCCGTCCTCCTTTTCCTCCCCTCCTCCTGTTTTTGACAGCCCTGACCACACTTCCCCACTACAGCAGACACTCTCCTCCAACACCGGACTACCAACAACAGCCACCACAACCTGACCCAAGGCACCCACCCTTTTGCCCTTGCCATCCATACGGCTCTCCCACCAACACTTCCCTCCTCCTTTTCCTCCCCTCCTCCGACTTTCAACAGCCCGAACCACACTTCCCCACTACAGCAGACACTCTCCTCCAACACCGGACTACCAACAACAGCCACCACAACCTGCACCAAGGCACCCACCCTTTTGCCCTTGCCATCCATACGGCTCTCCCACCAACACTTCCCTCCTCCTTTTCCTCCCCTCCTCCTACTTTCAACAGCCCGAACCACACTTCCCCACTACAGCAGACACTCTCCTCCAACACCGGACTACCAACAACAGCCACCACAACCTGACCCAAGGCACCCACCCTTTTGGCACTGGCATGCACACGGCTCTCCCACCAACACTTCCCTCCTCCTTTTCCTCCCCTCCTCCTACTTTCAACAGCCCGAACCACACTTCCCCACTACAGCAGACACTCTCCTCCAACACCGGACTACCAACAACAGCCACCACAACCTGACCCAAGGCACCCACCTTTTGGCACTGGCATGCACACGGCTCTCCCACCAACACTTCCCTCCTCCTTTTCCTCCCCTCCTCCTACTTTCAACAGCCTGAACCACACTTCCCCACTACAGCAGACACTCTCCTCCAACACCCAACTACCAACAACAGCCACCACAACCTGACCCAAGGCACCCACCCTTTTGGCACTGGCATGCACACGGCTCTCCCACCAACACTTCCCTCCTCCTTTTCCTCCCCTCCTCCTACTTTCAACAGCCCGAACCACACTTCCCCACTACAGCAGACACTCTCCTCCAACACCGGACTACCAACAACAGCCACCACAACCTGACCCAAGGCACCCACCTTTTGGCACTGGCATGCACACGGCTCTCCCACCAACACTTCCCTCCTCCTTTTCCTCCCCTCCTCCTACTTTCAACAGCCCGAACCACACTTCCCCACTACAGCAGACACTCTCCTCCAACACCCAACTACCAACAACAGCCACCACAACCTGACCCAAGGCACCCACCCTTTGGCCCTTGCCATCCATACGGCTCTCCCACCAACACTTCCCTCCTCCTTTTCCTCCCCTCCTCCTACTTTCAACAGCCCGAACCACACTTCCCCACTACAGCAGACACTCTCCTCCAACACCGGACTACCAACAACAGCCACCACAACCTGACCCAAGGCACCCACCCTTTTGCCCTTGCCATCCATACGGCTCTCCCACCAACACTTCCCTCCTCCTTTTCCTCCCCTCCTCCTACTTTCAACAGCCCGAACCACACTTCCCCACTACAGCAGACACTCTCCTCCAACACCGGACTACCAACAACAGCCACCACAACCTGACCCAAGGCACCCACCCTTTGGCCCTTGCCATCCATACGGCTCTCCCACCAACACTTCCCTCCTCCTTTTCCTCCCCTCCTCCTACTTTCAACAGCCCGAACCACACTTCCCCACTACAGCAGACACTCTCCTCCAACACCCAACTACCAACAACAGCCACCACAACCTGCACCAAGGCACCCACCCTTTTGCCCTTGCCATCCATATGGCTCTCCCACCAACACTTCCCTCCTCCTTTTCCTCCCCTCCTCCTACTTTCAACAGCCCGAACCACACTTCCCCACTACAGCAGACACTCTCCTCCAACACCGGACTACCAACAACAGCCACCACAACCTGCACCAAGGCACCCACCCTTTGGCCCTTGCCATCCATACGGCTCTCCCACCAACACTTCCCTCCTCCTTTTCCTCCCCTCCTCCTGTTTTTGACAGCCCTGACCACACTTCCCCACTACAGCAGACACTCTCCTCCAACACCGGACTACCAACAACAGCCACCACAACCTGACCCAAGGCACCCACCCTTTTGCCCTTGCCATCCATACGGCTCTCCCACCAACACTTCCCTCCTCCTTTTCCTCCCCTCCTCCTACTTTCAACAGCCCGAACCACACTTCCCCACTACAGCAGACACTCTCCTCCAACACCGGACTACCAACAACAGCCACCACAACCTGCACCAAGGCACCCACCCTTTGGCCCTTGCCATCCATACGGCTCTCCCACCAACACTTCCCTCCTCCTTTTCCTCCCCTCCTCCTGTTTTTGACAGCCCTGACCACACTTCCCCACTACAGCAGACACTCTCCTCCAACACCGGACTACCAACAACAGCCACCACAACCTGACCCAAGGCACCCACCCTTTTGCCCTTGCCATCCATACGGCTCTCCCACCAACACTTCCGTCCTCCTTTTCCTCCCCTCCTCCTGTTTTTGACAGCCCTGACCACACTTCCCCACTACAGCAGACACTCTCCTCCAACACCGGACTACCAACAACAGCCACCACAACCTGACCCAAGGCACCCACCCTTTTGCCCTTGCCATCCATACGGCTCTCCCACCAACACTTCCCTCCTCCTTTTCCTCCCCTCCTCCGACTTTCAACAGCCCGAACCACACTTCCCCACTACAGCAGACACTCTCCTCCAACACCGGACTACCAACAACAGCCACCACAACCTGCACCAAGGCACCCACCCTTTTGCCCTTGCCATCCATACGGCTCTCCCACCAACACTTCCCTCCTCCTTTTCCTCCCCTCCTCCTACTTTCAACAGCCCGAACCACACTTCCCCACTACAGCAGACACTCTCCTCCAACACCGGACTACCAACAACAGCCACCACAACCTGACCCAAGGCACCCACCCTTTTGCCCTTGCCATCCATACGGCTCTCCCACCAACACTTCCCTCCTCCTTTTCCTCCCCTCCTCCTGTTTTTGACAGCCCTGACCACACTTCCCCACTACAGCAGACACTCTCCTCCAACACCCAACTACCAACAACAGCCACCACAACCTGCACCAAGGCACCCACCCTTTGGCCCTTGCCATCCATACGGCTCTCCCACCAACACTTCCCTCCTCCTTTTCCTCCCCTCCTCCTACTTTCAACAGCCCGAACCACACTTCCCCACTACAGCAGACACTCTCCTCCAACACCGGACTACCAACAACAGCCACCACAACCTGACCCAAGGCACCCACCCTTTGGCCCTTGCCATCCATACGGCTCTCCCACCAACACTTCCCTCCTCCTTTTCCTCCCCTCCTCCTACTTTCAACAGCCCGAACCACACTTCCCCACTACAGCAGACACTCTCCTCCAACACCCAACTACCAACAACAGCCACCACAACCTGACCCAAGGCACCCACCCTTTTGCCCTTGCCATCCATACGGCTCTCCCACCAACACTTCCCTCCTCCTTTTCCTCCCCTCCTCCTACTTTCAACAGCCCGAACCACACTTCCCCACTACAGCAGACACTCTCCTCCAACACCGGACTACCAACAACAGCCACCACAACCTGCACCAAGGCACCCACCCTTTGGCCCTTGCCATCCATACGGCTCTCCCACCAACACTTCCCTCCTCCTTTTCCTCCCCTCCTCCTACTTTCAACAGCCCTGACCACACTTCCCCACTACAGCAGACACTCTCCTCCAACACCGGACCACCAACAACAGCCACCACAACCTGACCCAAGGCACCCACCCTTTGGCCCTTGCCATCCATACGGCTCTCCCACCAACACTTCCCTCCTCCTTTTCCTCCCCTCCTCCGACTTTCAACAGCCCGAACCACACTTCCCCACTACAGCAGACACTCTCCTCCAACACCGGACTACCAACAACAGCCACCACAACCTGGCCCAAGGCACCCACCCTTTGGCCCTTGCCATCCATACGGCTCTCCCACCAACACTTCCCTCCTCCTTTTCCTCCCCTCCTCCTGTTTTTGACAGCCCTGACCACACTTCCCCACTACAGCAGACACTCTCCTCCAACACCGGACTACCAACAACAGCCACCACAACCTGCACCAAGGCACCCACCCTTTTGCCCTTGCCATCCATACGGCTCTCCCACCAACACTTCCCTCCTCCTTTTCCTCCCCTCCTCCTACTTTCAACAGCCCGAACCACACTTCCCCACTACAGCAGACACTCTCCTCCAACACCGGACTACCAACAACAGCCACCACAACCTGCACCAAGGCACCCACCCTTTTGCCCTTGCCATCCATACGGCTCTCCCACCAACACTTCCCTCCTCCTTTTCCTCCCCTCCTCCGACTTTCAACAGCCCGAACCACACTTCCCCACTACAGCAGACACTCTCCTCCAACACCCAACTACCAAAAACAGTCACCACAACCTGACCCAAGGCACCCACCCTTTTGGCACTGGCATGCACACGGCTCTCCCACCAACACTTCCCTCCTCCTTTTCCTCCCCTCCTCCTACTTTCAACAGCCCGAACCACACTTCCCCACTACAGCAGACACTCTCCTCCAACACCGGACTACCAACAACAGCCACCACAACCTGACCCAAGGCACCCACCCTTTTGGCACTGGCATGCACACGGCTCTCCCACCAACACTTCCCTCCTCCTTTTCCTCCCCTCCTCCTACTTTCAACAGCCTGAACCACACTTCCCCACTACAGCAGACTCTCTCCTCCAACACCCAACTACCAACAACAGCCACCACAACCTGCACCAAGGCACCCACCCTTTTGCCCTTGCCATCCATACGGCTCTCCCACCAACACTTCCCTCCTCCTTTTCCTCCCCTCCTCCTACTTTCAACAGCCCGAACCACACTTCCCCACTACAGCAGACACTCTCCTCCAACACCGGACTACCAACAACAGCCACCACAACCTGACCCAAGGCACCCACCCTTTTGCCCTTGCCATCCATATGGCTCTCCCACCAACACTTCCCTCCTCCTTTTCCTCCCCTCCTCCTACTTTCAACAGCCCTGACCACACTTCCCCACTACAGCAGACACTCTCCTCCAACACCGGACTACCAACAACAGCCACCACAACCTGACCCAAGGCACCCACCCTTTTGCCCTTGCCATCCATACGGCTCTCCCACCAACACTTCCCTCCTCCTTTTCCTCCCCTCCTCCGACTTTCAACAGCCCGAACCACACTTCCCCACTACAGCAGACACTCTCCTCCAACACCGGACTACCAACAACAGCCACCACAACCTGACCCAAGGCACCCACCCTTTGGCCCTTGCCATCCATACGGCTCTCCCACCAACACTTCCCTCCTCCTTTTCCTCCCCTCCTCCTACTTTCAACAGCCCTGACCACACTTCCCCACTACAGCAGACACTCTCCTCCAACACCGGACTACCAACAACAGCCACCACAACCTGACCCAAGGCACCCACCCTTTTGGCACTGGCATGCACACGGCTCTCCCACCAACACTTCCCTCCTCCTTTTCCTCCCCTCCTCCTACTTTCAACAGCCCGAACCACACTTCCCCACTACAGCAGACACTCTCCTCCAACACCGGACTACCAACAACAGCCACCACAACCTGCACCAAGGCACCCACCCTTTGGCCCTTGCCATCCATACGGCTCTCCCACCAACACTTCCCTCCTCCTTTTCCTCCCCTCCTCCGACTTTCAACAGCCCGAACCACACTTCCCCACTACAGCAGACACTCTCCTCCAACACCGGACTACCAACAACAGCCACCACAACCTGACCCAAGGCACCCACCCTTTGGCCCTTGCCATCCATACGGCTCTCCCACCAACACTTCCCTCCTCCTTTTCCTCCCCTCCTCCTACTTTCAACAGCCCGAACCACACTTCCCCACTACAGCAGACACTCTCCTCCAACACCCAACTACCAAAAACAGTCACCACAACCTGACCCAAGGCACCCACCCTTTTGGCACTGGCATGCACACGGCTCTCCCACCAACACTTCCCTCCTCCTTTTCCTCCCCTCCTCCGACTTTCAACAGCCCGAACCACACTTCCCCACTACAGCAGACACTCTCCTCCAACACCGGACTACCAACAACAGCCACCACAACCTGACCCAAGGCACCCACCCTTTTGCCCTTGCCATCCATACGGCTCTCCCACCAACACTTCCCTCCTCCTTTTCCTCCCCTCCTCCTACTTTCAACAGCCCGAACCACACTTCCCCACTACAGCAGACTCTCTCCTCCAACACCCAACTACCAACAACAGCCACCACAACCTGACCCAAGGCACCCACCCTTTGGCCCTTGCCATCCATACGGCTCTCCCACCAACACTTCCCTCCTCCTTTTCCTCCCCTCCTCCGACTTTCAACAGCCCGAACCACACTTCCCCACTACAGCAGACACTCTCCTCCAACACCGGACTACCAACAACAGCCACCACAACCTGCACCAAGGCACCCACCCTTTGGCCCTTGCCATCCATACGGCTCTCCCACCAACACTTCCCTCCTCCTTTTCCTCCCCTCCTCCTACTTTCAACAGCCCTGACCACACTTCCCCACTACAGCAGACACTCTCCTCCAACACCGGACTGCCAACAACAGCCACCACAACCTGCACCAAGGCACCCACCCTTTTGCCCTTGCCATCCATACGGCTCTCCCACCAACACTTCCCTCCTCCTTTTCCTCCCCTCCTCCTACTTTCAACAGCCTGAACCACACTTCCCCACTACAGCAGACACTCTCCTCCAACACCGGACTACCAACAACAGCCACCACAACCTGCACCAAGGCACCCACCCTTTTGCCCTTGCCATCCATACGGCTCTCCCACCAACACTTCCCTCCTCCTTTTCCTCCCCTCCTCCGACTTTCAACAGCCCTGACCACACTTCCCCACTACAGCAGACACTCTCCTCCAACACCGGACTACCAACAACAGCCACCACAACCTGCACCAAGGCACCCACCCTTTTGCCCTTGCCATCCATACGGCTCTCCCACCAACACTTCCCTCCTCCTTTTCCTCCCCTCCTCCTACTTTCAACAGCCCTGACCACACTTCCCCACTACAGCAGACACTCTCCTCCAACACCCAACTACCAACAACAGCCACCACAACCTGACCCAAGGCACCCACCCTTTTGCCCTTGCCATCCATACGGCTCTCCCACCAACACTTCCCTCCTCCTTTTCCTCCCCTCCTCCTACTTTCAACAGCCCTGACCACACTTCCCCACTACAGCAGACACTCTCCTCCAACACCGGACTGCCAACAACAGCCACCACAACCTGCACCAAGGCACCCACCCTTTTGCCCTTGCCATCCATACGGCTCTCCCACCAACACTTCCCTCCTCCTTTTCCTCCCCTCCTCCGACTTTCAACAGCCCTGACCACACTTCCCCACTACAGCAGACACTCTCCTCCAACACCCGACTACCAACAACAGCCACCACAACCTGCACCAAGGCACCCACCCTTTTGCCCTTGCCATCCATACGGCTCTCCCACCAACACTTCCCTCCTCCTTTTCCTCCCCTCCTCCTACTTTCAACAGCCTGAACCACACTTCCCCACTACAGCAGACACTCTCCTCCAACACCGGACTACCAACAACAGCCACCACAACCTGACCCAAGGCACCCACCCTTTGGCCCTTGCCATCCATACGGCTCTCCCACCAACACTTCCCTCCTCCTTTTCCTCCCCTCCTCCGACTTTCAACAGCCCTGACCACACTTCCCCACTACAGCAGACACTCTCCTCCAACACCGGACTACCAACAACAGCCACCACAACCTGCACCAAGGCACCCACCCTTTGGCCCTTGCCATCCATACGGCTCTCCCACCAACACTTCCCTCCTCCTTTTCCTCCCCTCCTCCTACTTTCAACAGCCCTGACCACACTTCCCCACTACAGCAGACACTCTCCTCCAACACCGGACTACCAACAACAGCCACCACAACCTGACCCAAGGCACCCACCCTTTTGGCACTGGCATGCACACGGCTCTCCCACCAACACTTCCCTCCTCCTTTTCCTCCCCTCCTCCGACTTTCAACAGCCCGAACCACACTTCCCCACTACAGCAGACACTCTCCTCCAACACCGGACTACCAACAACAGCCACCACAACCTGACCCAAGGCACCCACCCTTTTGGCACTGGCATGCACACGGCTCTCCCACCAACACTTCCCTCCTCCTTTTCCTCCCCTCCTCCTACTTTCAACAGCCCTGACCACACTTCCCCACTACAGCAGACACTCTCCTCCAACACCGGACTACCAACAACAGCCACCACAACCTGACCCAAGGCACCCACCCTTTGGCCCTTGCCATCCATACCGCTCTCCCACCAACACTTCCCTCCTCCTTTTCCTCCCATCCTCCTACTTTCAACAGCCTGAACCACACTTCCCCACTACAGCAGACACTCTCCTCCAACACCAGACCACCAACAACAGCCACCACAACCTGACCCAAGGCACCCACCCTTTTGCCCTTGCCATCCATACGGCTCTCCCACCAACACTTCCCTCCTCCTTTTCCTCCCCTCCTCCGACTTTCAACAGCCCTGACCACACTTCCCCACTACAGCAGACACTCTCCTCCAACACCCAACTACCAACAACAGCCACCACACCCTGACCCAAGGCACCCACCCTTTGGCCCTTGCCATCCATACGGCTCTCCCACCACTTCCCTCCTCCTTTTCCTCCCCTCCTCCGACTTTCAACAGCCCGAACCACACTTCCCCACTACAGCAGACACTCTCCTCCAACACCGGACTACCAACAACAGCCACCACAACCTGACCCAAGGCACCCACCCTTTTGGCACTGGCATGCACACGGCTCTCCCACCAACACTTCCCTCCTCCTTTTCCTCCCCTCCTCCGACTTTCAACAGCCCTGACCACACTTCCCCACTACAGCAGACACTCTCCTCCAACACCCGACTACCAACAACAGCCACCACAACCTGCACCAAGGCACCCACCCTTTTGCCCTTGCCATCCATACGGCTCTCCCACCAACACTTCCCTCCTCCTTTTCCTCCCCTCCTCCTACTTTCAACAGCCTGAACCACACTTCCCCACTACAGCAGACACTCTCCTCCAACACCGGACTACCAACAACAGCCACCACAACCTGCACCAAGGCACCCACCCTTTTGCCCTTGCCATCCATACGGCTCTCCCACCAACACTTCCCTCCTCCTTTTCCTCCCCTCCTCCTACTTTCAACAGCCCTGACCACACTTCCCCACTACAGCAGACACTCTCCTCCAACACCGGACTACCAACAACAGCCACCACAACCTGCACCAAGGCACCCACCCTTTTGCCCTTGCCATCCATACGGCTCTCCCACCAACACTTCCCTCCTCCTTTTCCTCCCCTCCTCCTACTTTCAACAGCCCTGACCACACTTCCCCACTACAGCAGACACTCTCCTCCAACACCGGACTACCAACAACAGCCACCACAACCTGACCCAAGGCACCCACCCTTTGGCCCTTGCCATCCATACGGCTCTCCCACCAACACTTCCCTCATCCTTTTCCTCCCCTCCTCCGACTTTCAACAGCCCGAACCACACTTCCCCACTACAGCAGACACTCTCCTCCAACACCGGACTACCAACAACAGCCACCACAACCTGCACCAAGGCACCCACCCTTTTGCCCTTGCCATCCATACGGCTCTCCCACCAACACTTCCCTCCTCCTTTTCCTCCCCTCCTCCTACTTTCAACAGCCCTGACCACACTTCCCCACTACAGCAGACACTCTCCTCCAACACCGGACTACCAACAACAGCCACCACAACCTGCACCAAGGCACCCACCCTTTTGCCCTTGCCATCCATACGGCTCTCCCACCAACACTTCCCTCCTCCTTTTCCTCCCCTCCTCCTACTTTCAACAGCCCTGACCACACTTCCCCACTACAGCAGACACTCTCCTCCAACACCGGACTACCAACAACAGCCACCACAACCTGACCCAAGGCACCCACCCTTTGGCCCTTGCCATCCATACGGCTCTCCCACCAACACTTCCCTCCTCCTTTTCCTCCCCTCCTCCGACTTTCAACAGCCCGAACCACACTTCCCCACTACAGCAGACACTCTCCTCCAACACCGGACTACCAACAACAGCCACCACAACCTGACCCAAGGCACCCACCCTTTTGGCACTGGCATGCACACGGCTCTCCCACCAACACTTCCCTCCTCCTTTTCCTCCCCTCCTCCTACTTTCAACAGCCCTGACCACACTTCCCCACTACAGCAGACACTCTCCTCCAACACCGGACTACCAACAACAGCCACCACAACCTGACCCAAGGCACCCACCCTTTGGCCCTTGCCATCCATACCGCTCTCCCACCAACACTTCCCTCCTCCTTTTCCTCCCCTCCTCCTACTTTCAACAGCCTGAACCACACTTCCCCACTACAGCAGACACTCTCCTCCAACACCAGACCACCAACAACAGCCACCACAACCTGACCCAAGGCACCCACCCTTTTGCCCTTGCCATCCATACGGCTCTCCCACCAACACTTCCCTCCTCCTTTTCCTCCCCTCCTCCGACTTTCAACAGCCCTGACCACACTTCCCCACTACAGCAGACACTCTCCTCCAACACCCAACTACCAACAACAGCCACCACAACCTGACCCAAGGCACCCACCCTTTGGCCCTTGCCATCCATACGGCTCTCCCACCACTTCCCTCCTCCTTTTCCTCCCCTCCTCCGACTTTCAACAGCCCGAACCACACTTCCCCACTACAGCAGACACTCTCCTCCAACACCGGACTACCAACAACAGCCACCACAACCTGACCCAAGGCACCCACCCTTTTGGCACTGGCATGCACACGGCTCTCCCACCAACACTTCCCTCCTCCTTTTCCTCCCCTCCTCCGACTTTCAACAGCCCGAACCACACTTCCCCACTACAGCAGACACTCTCCTCCAACACCGGACTATCAACAACAGCCACCACAACCTGCACCAAGGCACCCACCCTTTTGCCCTTGCCATCCATACGGCTCTCCCACCAACACTTCCCTCCTCCTTTTCCTCCCCTCCTCCTACTTTCAACAGCCCTGACCACACTTCCCCACTACAGCAGACACTCTCCTCCAACACCGGACTACCAACAACAGCCACCACAACCTGCACCAAGGCACCCACCCTTTTGGCATTGGCATGCACACGGCTCTCCCACCAACACTTCCCTCCTCCTTTTCCTCCCCTCCTCCTACTTTCAACAGCCCGAACCACACTTCCCCACTACAGCAGACACTCTCCTCCAACACCGGACTACCAACAACAGCCACCACAACCTGACCCAAGGCACCCACCCTTTTGGCACTGGCATGCATACGGCTCTCCCACCAACACTTCCCTCCTCCTTTTCCTCCCCTCCTCCTACTTTCAACAGCCCGAACCACACTTCCCCACTACAGCAGACACTCTCCTCCAACACCCAACTACCAACAACAGCCACCACAACCTGACCCAAGGCACCCACCCTTTTGCCCTTGCCATCCATACGGCTCTCCCACCAACACTTCCCTCCTCCTTTTCCTCCCCTCCTCCGACTTTCAACAGCCCGAACCACACTTCCCCACTACAGCAGACACTCTCCTCCAACACCGGACTACCAACAACAGCCACCACAACCTGACCCAAGGCACCCACCCTTTGGCCCTTGCCATCCATACGGCTCTCCCACCAACACTTCCCTCCTCCTTTTCCTCCCCTCCTCCTACTTTCAACAGCCCTGACCACACTTCCCCACTACAGCAGACACTCTCCTCCAACACCGGACTACCAACAACAGCCACCACAACCTGACCCAAGGCACCCACCCTTTTGGCACTGGCATGCACACGGCTCTCCCACCAACACTTCCCTCCTCCTTTTCCTCCCCTCCTCCTACTTTCAACAGCCCGAACCACACTTCCCCACTACAGCAGACACTCTCCTCCAACACCGGACTACCAACAACAGCCACCACAACCTGACCCAAGGCACCCACCCTTTTGGCACTGGCATGCACACGGCTCTCCCACCAACACTTCCCTCCTCCTTTTCCTCCCCTCCTCCGACTTTCAACAGCCTGAACCACACTTCCCCACTACAGCAGACTCTCTCCTCCAACACCCAACTACCAACAACAGCCACCACAACCTGACCCAAGGCACCCACCCTTTTGCCCTTGCCATCCATACGGCTCTCCCACCAACACTTCCCTCCTCCTTTTCCTCCCCTCCTCCTACTTTCAACAGCCCGAACCACACTTCCCCACTACAGCAGACACTCTCCTCCAACACCGGACTACCAACAACAGCCACCACAACCTGACCCAAGGCACCCACCCTTTGGCCCTTGCCATCCATACGGCTCTCCCACCAACACTTCCCTCCTCCTTTTCCTCCCCTCCTCCTACTTTCAACAGCCCTGACCACACTTCCCCACTACAGCAGACACTCTCCTCCAACACCAGACCACCAACAACAGCCACCACAACCTGACCCAGGCACCCACCCTTTTGCCCTTGCCATCCATACGGCTCTCCCACCAACACTTCCCTCCTCCTTTTCCTCCCCTCCTCCGACTTTCAACAGCCCTGACCACACTTCCCCACTACAGCAGACACTCTCCTCCAACACCCAACTACCAACAACAGCCACCACAACCTGACCCAAGGCACCCACCCTTTGGCCCTTGCCATCCATACGGCTCTCCCACCAACACTTCCCTCATCCTTTTCCTCCCCTCCTCCTACTTTCAACAGCCCTGACCACACTTCCCCACTACAGCAGACACTCTCCTCCAACACCCGACTACCAACAACAGCCACCACAACCTGCACCAAGGCACCCACCCTTTTGGCACTGGCATGCACACGGCTCTCCCACCAACACTTCCCTCCTCCTTTTCCTCCCCTCCTCCTACTTTCAACAGCCCGAACCACACTTCCCCACTACAGCAGACACTCTCCTCCAACACCGGACTACCAACAACAGCCACCACAACCTGCACCAAGGCACCCACCCTTTTGCCCTTGCCATCCATACGGCTCTCCCACCAACACTTCCCTCCTCCTTTTCCTCCCCTCCTCCGACTTTCAACAGCCCGAACCACACTTCCCCACTACAGCAGACACTCTCCTCCAACACCGGACTACCAACAACAGCCACCACAACCTGCACCAAGGCACCCACCCTTTGGCCCTTGCCATCCATACGGCTCTCCCACCAACACTTCCCTCCTCCTTTTCCTCCCCTCCTCCTACTTTCAACAGCCCGAACCACACTTCCCCACTACAGCAGACACTCTCCTCCAACACCGGACTACCAACAACAGCCACCACAACCTGCACCAAGGCACCCACCCTTTTGCCCTTGCCATCCATACGGCTCTCCCACCAACACTTCCCTCCTCCTTTTCCTCCCCTCCTCCTACTTTCAACAGCCCTGACCACACTTCCCCACTACAGCAGACACTCTCCTCCAACACCGGACTACCAACAACAGCCACCACAACCTGCACCAAGGCACCCACCCTTTTGGCATTGGCATGCACACGGCTCTCCCACCAACACTTCCCTCCTCCTTTTCCTCCCCTCCTCCTACTTTCAACAGCCCGAACCACACTTCCCCACTACAGCAGACACTCTCCTCCAACACCGGACTACCAACAACAGCCACCACAACCTGCACCAAGGCACCCACCCTTTTGGCACTGGCATGCATACGGCTCTCCCACCAACACTTCCCTCCTCCTTTTCCTCCCCTCCTCCTACTTTCAACAGCCCGAACCACACTTCCCCACTACAGCAGACACTCTCCTCCAACACCCAACTACCAACAACAGCCACCACAACCTGACCCAAGGCACCCACCCTTTGGCCCTTGCCATCCATACGGCTCTCCCACCAACACTTCCCTCCTCCTTTTCCTCCCCTCCTCCTGTTTTTGACAGCCCTGACCACACTTCCCCACTACAGCAGACACTCTCCTCCAACACCCAACTACCAACAACAGCCACCACAACCTGCACCAAGGCACCCACCCTTTTGCCCTTGCCATCCATACGGCTCTCCCACCAACACTTCCCTCCTCCTTTTCCTCCCCTCCTCCGACTTTCAACAGCCCGAACCACACTTCCCCACTACAGCAGACACTCTCCTCCAACACCGGACTACCAACAACAGCCACCACAACCTGACCCAAGGCACCCACCCTTTGGCCCTTGCCATCCATACGGCTCTCCCACCAACACTTCCCTCCTCCTTTTCCTCCCCTCCTCCTACTTTCAACAGCCCTGACCACACTTCCCCACTACAGCAGACACTCTCCTCCAACACCGGACTACCAACAACAGCCACCACAACCTGACCCAAGGCACCCACCCTTTTGGCACTGGCATGCACACGGCTCTCCCACCAACACTTCCCTCCTCCTTTTCCTCCCCTCCTCCTACTTTCAACAGCCCGAACCACACTTCCCCACTACAGCAGACACTCTCCTCCAACACCGGACTACCAACAACAGCCACCACAACCTGACCCAAGGCACCCACCCTTTTGGCACTGGCATGCACACGGCTCTCCCACCAACACTTCCCTCCTCCTTTTCCTCCCCTCCTCCGACTTTCAACAGCCTGAACCACACTTCCCCACTACAGCAGACTCTCTCCTCCAACACCCAACTACCAACAACAGCCACCACAACCTGACCCAAGGCACCCACCCTTTTGCCCTTGCCATCCATACGGCTCTCCCACCAACACTTCCCTCCTCCTTTTCCTCCCCTCCTCCTACTTTCAACAGCCCGAACCACACTTCCCCACTACAGCAGACACTCTCCTCCAACACCGGACTACCAACAACAGCCACCACAACCTGACCCAAGGCACCCACCCTTTGGCCCTTGCCATCCATACGGCTCTCCCACCAACACTTCCCTCCTCCTTTTCCTCCCCTCCTCCTACTTTCAACAGCCCTGACCACACTTCCCCACTACAGCAGACACTCTCCTCCAACACCAGACCACCAACAACAGCCACCACAACCTGACCCAGGCACCCACCCTTTTGCCCTTGCCATCCATACGGCTCTCCCACCAACACTTCCCTCCTCCTTTTCCTCCCCTCCTCCTACTTTCAACAGCCCTGACCACACTTCCCCACTACAGCAGACACTCTCCTCCAACACCCAACTACCAACAACAGCCACCACAACCTGACCCAAGGCACCCACCCTTTGGCCCTTGCCATCCATACGGCTCTCCCACCAACACTTCCCTCCTCCTTTTCCTCCCCTCCTCCTACTTTCAACAGCCCTGACCACACTTCCCCACTACAGCAGACACTCTCCTCCAACACCGGACTACCAACAACAGCCACCACAACCTGCACCAAGGCACCCACCCTTTTGGCACTGGCATGCACACGGCTCTCCCACCAACACTTCCCTCCTCCTTTTCCTCCCCTCCTCCTACTTTCAACAGCCCGAACCACACTTCCCCACTACAGCAGACACTCTCCTCCAACACCCAACTACCAACAACAGCCACCACAACCTGACCCAAGGCACCCACCCTTTGGCCCTTGCCATCCATACGGCTCTCCCACCAACACTTCCCTCCTCCTTTTCCTCCCCTCCTCCGACTTTCAACAGCCCGAACCACACTTCCCCACTACAGCAGACACTCTCCTCCAACACCGGACTACCAACAACAGCCACCACAACCTGACCCAAGGCACCCACCCTTTGGCCCTTGCCATCCATACGGCTCTCCCACCAACACTTCCCTCCTCCTTTTCCTCCCCTCCTCCTACTTTCAACAGCCCGAACCACACTTCCCCACTACAGCAGACACTCTCCTCCAACACCCAACTACCAAAAACAGTCACCACAACCTGACCCAAGGCACCCACCCTTTTGGCACTGGCATGCACACGGCTCTCCCACCAACACTTCCCTCCTCCTTTTCCTCCCCTCCTCCGACTTTCAACAGCCCGAACCACACTTCCCCACTACAGCAGACACTCTCCTCCAACACCGGACTACCAACAACAGCCACCACAACCTGACCCAAGGCACCCACCCTTTTGGCACTGGCATGCACACGGCTCTCCCACCAACACTTCCCTCCTCCTTTTCCTCCCCTCCTCCTACTTTCAACAGCCTGAACCACACTTCCCCACTACAGCAGACACTCTCCTCCAACACCAGACCACCAACAACAGCCACCACAACCTGACCCAAGGCACCCACCCTTTGGCCCTTGCCATCCATACGGCTCTCCCACCAACACTTCCCTCCTCCTTTTCCTCCCCTCCTCCTGTTTTTGACAGCCCTGACCACACTTCCCCACTACAGCAGACACTCTCCTCCAACACCCAACTACCAACAACAGCCACCACAACCTGCACCAAGGCACCCACCCTTTTGCCCTTGCCATCCATACGGCTCTCCCACCAACACTTCCCTCCTCCTTTTCCTCCCCTCCTCCGACTTTCAACAGCCCGAACCACACTTCCCCACTACAGCAGACACTCTCCTCCAACACCGGACTACCAACAACAGCCACCACAACCTGACCCAAGGCACCCACCCTTTGGCCCTTGCCATCCATACGGCTCTCCCACCAACACTTCCCTCCTCCTTTTCCTCCCCTCCTCCTACTTTCAACAGCCCTGACCACACTTCCCCACTACAGCAGACACTCTCCTCCAACACCGGACTACCAACAACAGCCACCACAACCTGACCCAAGGCACCCACCCTTTTGGCACTGGCATGCACACGGCTCTCCCACCAACACTTCCCTCCTCCTTTTCCTCCCCTCCTCCTACTTTCAACAGCCCGAACCACACTTCCCCACTACAGCAGACACTCTCCTCCAACACCGGACTACCAACAACAGCCACCACAACCTGACCCAAGGCACCCACCCTTTTGGCACTGGCATGCACACGGCTCTCCCACCAACACTTCCCTCCTCCTTTTCCTCCCCTCCTCCGACTTTCAACAGCCTGAACCACACTTCCCCACTACAGCAGACTCTCTCCTCCAACACCCAACTACCAACAACAGCCACCACAACCTGACCCAAGGCACCCACCCTTTGGCCCTTGCCATCCATACGGCTCTCCCACCAACACTTCCCTCCTCCTTTTCCTCCCCTCCTCCTACTTTCAACAGCCCGAACCACACTTCCCCACTACAGCAGACACTCTCCTCCAACACCAGACCACCAACAACAGCCACCACAACCTGACCCAGGCACCCACCCTTTTGCCCTTGCCATCCATACGGCTCTCCCACCAACACTTCCCTCCTCCTTTTCCTCCCCTCCTCCGACTTTCAACAGCCCTGACCACACTTCCCCACTACAGCAGACACTCTCCTCCAACACCCAACTACCAACAACAGCCACCACAACCTGACCCAAGGCACCCACCCTTTGGCCCTTGCCATCCATACGGCTCTCCCACCAACACTTCCCTCCTCCTTTTCCTCCCCTCCTCCTACTTTCAACAGCCCTGACCACACTTCCCCACTACAGCAGACACTCTCCTCCAACACCGGACTACCAACAACAGCCACCACAACCTGCACCAAGGCACCCACCCTTTTGGCACTGGCATGCACACGGCTCTCCCACCAACACTTCCCTCCTCCTTTTCCTCCCCTCCTCCTACTTTCAACAGCCCGAACCACACTTCCCCACTACAGCAGACACTCTCCTCCAACACCAGACCACCAACAACAGCCACCACAACCTGACCCAGGCACCCACCCTTTGGCCCTTGCCATCCATACGGCTCTCCCACCAACACTTCCCTCCTCCTTTTCCTCCCCTCCTCCGACTTTCAACAGCCCTGACCACACTTCCCCACTACAGCAGACACTCTCCTCCAACACCCAACTACCAACAACAGCCACCACAACCTGCACCAAGGCACCCACCCTTTGGCCCTTGCCATCCATACGGCTCTCCCACCAACACTTCCCTCCTCCTTTTCCTCCCCTCCTCCTACTTTCAACAGCCCTGACCACACTTCCCCACTACAGCAGACACTCTCCTCCAACACCGGACTACCAACAACAGCCACCACAACCTGCACCAAGGCACCCACCCTTTTGGCACTGGCATGCACACGGCTCTCCCACCAACACTTCCCTCCTCCTTTTCCTCCCCTCCTCCTACTTTCAACAGCCCGAACCACACTTCCCCACTACAGCAGACACTCTCCTCCAACACCGGACTACCAACAACAGCCACCACAACCTGACCCAAGGCACCCACCCTTTGGCCCTTGCCATCCATACGGCTCTCCCACCAACACTTCCCTCCTCCTTTTCCTCCCCTCCTCCGACTTTCAACAGCCCGAACCACACTTCCCCACTACAGCAGACACTCTCCTCCAACACCGGACTACCAACAACAGCCACCACAACCTGCACCAAGGCACCCACCCTTTGGCCCTTGCCATCCATACGGCTCTCCCACCAACACTTCCCTCCTCCTTTTCCTCCCCTCCTCCTACTTTCAACAGCCCGAACCACACTTCCCCACTACAGCAGACACTCTCCTCCAACACCCAACTACCAAAAACAGTCACCACAACCTGACCCAAGGCACCCACCCTTTTGGCACTGGCATGCACACGGCTCTCCCACCAACACTTCCCTCCTCCTTTTCCTCCCCTCCTCCGACTTTCAACAGCCCGAACCACACTTCCCCACTACAGCAGACACTCTCCTCCAACACCGGACTACCAACAACAGCCACCACAACCTGACCCAAGGCACCCACCCTTTTGGCACTGGCATGCACACGGCTCTCCCACCAACACTTCCCTCCTCCTTTTCCTCCCCTCCTCCTACTTTCAACAGCCTGAACCACACTTCCCCACTACAGCAGACACTCTCCTCCAACACCAGACCACCAACAACAGCCACCACAACCTGACCCAAGGCACCCACCCTTTGGCCCTTGCCATCCATACGGCTCTCCCACCAACACTTCCCTCCTCCTTTTCCTCCCCTCCTCCTACTTTCAACAGCCCGAACCACACTTCCCCACTACAGCAGACTCTCTCCTCCAACAGCCAACTACCAACAACAGCCACCACAACCTGCACCAAGGCACCCACCCTTTGGCCCTTGCCATCCATACGGCTCTCCCACCAACACTTCCCTCCTCCTTTTCCTCCCCTCCTCCGACTTTCAACAGCCCGAACCACACTTCCCCACTACAGCAGACACTCTCCTCCAACACCGGACTACCAACAACAGCCACCACAACCTGCACCAAGGCACCCACCCTTTGGCCCTTGCCATCCATACGGCTCTCCCACCAACACTTCCCTCCTCCTTTTCCTCCCCTCCTCCTACTTTCAACAGCCCTGACCACACTTCCCCACTACAGCAGACACTCTCCTCCAACACCGGACTACCAACAACAGCCACCACAACCTGACCCAAGGCACCCACCCTTTTGCCCTTGCCATCCATACGGCTCTCCCACCAACACTTCCCTCCTCCTTTTCCTCCCCTCCTCCGACTTTCAACAGCCCTGACCACACTCCCCCACTACAGCAGACACTCTCCTCCAACACCCGACTACCAACAACAGCCACCACAACCTGCACCAAGGCACCCACCCTTTTGCCCTTGCCATCCATACGGCTCTCCCACCAACACTTCCCTCCTCCTTTTCCTCCCCTCCTCCTACTTTCAACAGCCCGAACCACACTTCCCCACTACAGCAGACACTCTCCTCCAACACCGGACTACCAACAACAGCCACCACAACCTGACCCAAGGCACCCACCCTTTTGGCACTGGCATGCACACGGCTCTCCCACCAACACTTCCCTCCTCCTTTTCCTCCCCTCCTCCGACTTTCAACAGCCCGAACCACACTTCCCCACTACAGCAGACACTCTCCTCCAACACCGGACTACCAACAACAGCCACCACAACCTGACCCAAGGCACCCACCCTTTTGCCCTTGCCATCCATACGGCTCTCCCACCAACACTTCCCTCCTCCTTTTCCTCCCCTCCTCCTACTTTCAACAGCCCGAACCACACTTCCCCACTACAGCAGACACTCTCCTCCAACACCGGACTACCAACAACAGCCACCACAACCTGCACCAAGGCACCCACCCTTTTGCCCTTGCCATCCATACGGCTCTCCCACCAACACTTCCCTCCTCCTTTTCCTCCCCTCCTCCGACTTTCAACAGCCCTGAACCACACTTCCCCACTACAGCAGACACTCTCCTCCAACACCCGACTACCAACAACAGCCACCACAACCTGACCCAAGGCACCCACCCTTTGGCCCTTGCCATCCATACGGCTCTCCCACCAACACTTCCCTCCTCCTTTTCCTCCCCTCCTCCTACTTTCAACAGCCCGAACCACACTTCCCCACTACAGCAGACACTCTCCTCCAACACCGGACTACCAACAACAGCCACCACAACCTGACCCAAGGCACCCACCCTTTTGGCACTGGCATGCACACGGCTCTCCCACCAACACTTCCCTCCTCCTTTTCCTCCCCTCCTCCTACTTTCAACAGCCCGAACCACACTTCCCCACTACAGCAGACACTCTCCTCCAACACCGGACTACCAACAACAGCCACCACAACCTGACCCAAGGCACCCACCTTTTGGCACTGGCATGCACACGGCTCTCCCACCAACACTTCCCTCCTCCTTTTCCTCCCCTCCTCCTACTTTCAACAGCCTGAACCACACTTCCCCACTACAGCAGACACTCTCCTCCAACACCCAACTACCAACAACAGCCACCACAACCTGACCCAAGGCACCCACCCTTTGGCCCTTGCCATCCATACGGCTCTCCCACCAACACTTCCCTCCTCCTTTTCCTCCCCTCCTCCTACTTTCAACAGCCCGAACCACACTTCCCCACTACAGCAGACACTCTCCTCCAACACCGGACTACCAACAACAGCCACCACAACCTGACCCAAGGCACCCACCCTTTTGCCCTTGCCATCCATACGGCTCTCCCACCAACACTTCCCTCCTCCTTTTCCTCCCCTCCTCCTACTTTCAACAGCCCGAACCACACTTCCCCACTACAGCAGACACTCTCCTCCAACACCGGACTACCAACAACAGCCACCACAACCTGACCCAAGGCACCCACCCTTTTGCCCTTGCCATCCATACGGCTCTCCCACCAACACTTCCCTCCTCCTTTTCCTCCCCTCCTCCTACTTTCAACAGCCCGAACCACACTTCCCCACTACAGCAGACACTCTCCTCCAACACCCAACTACCAACAACAGCCACCACAACCTGCACCAAGGCACCCACCCTTTGGCCCTTGCCATCCATACGGCTCTCCCACCAACACTTCCCTCCTCCTTTTCCTCCCCTCCTCCTACTTTCAACAGCCCGAACCACACTTCCCCACTACAGCAGACACTCTCCTCCAACACCGGACTACCAACAACAGCCACCACAACCTGACCCAAGGCACCCACCCTTTGGCCCTTGCCATCCATACGGCTCTCCCACCAACACTTCCCTCCTCCTTTTCCTCCCCTCCTCCTGTTTTTGACAGCCCTGACCACACTTCCCCACTACAGCAGACACTCTCCTCCAACACCGGACTACCAACAACAGCCACCACAACCTGACCCAAGGCACCCACCCTTTTGCCCTTGCCATCCATACGGCTCTCCCACCAACACTTCCCTCCTCCTTTTCCTCCCCTCCTCCGACTTTCAACAGCCCGAACCACACTTCCCCACTACAGCAGACACTCTCCTCCAACACCGGACTACCAACAACAGCCACCACAACCTGACCCAAGGCACCCACCCTTTGGCCCTTGCCATCCATACGGCTCTCCCACCAACACTTCCCTCCTCCTTTTCCTCCCCTCCTCCTACTTTCAACAGCCCGAACCACACTTCCCCACTACAGCAGACACTCTCCTCCAACACCCAACTACCAAAAACAGTCACCACAACCTGCACCAAGGCACCCTCCCTTTTGGCACTGGCATGCACACGGCTCTCCCACCAACACTTCCCTCCTCCTTTTCCTCCCCTCCTCCTACTTTCAACAGCCCGAACCACACTTCCCCACTACAGCAGACACTCTCCTCCAACACCAGACCACCAACAACAGCCACCACAACCTGACCCAAGGCACCCACCCTTTGGCCCTTGCCATCCATACGGCTCTCCCACCAACACTTCCCTCCTCCTTTTCCTCCCCTCCTCCTACTTTCAACAGCCCGAACCACACTTCCCCACTACAGCAGACTCTCTCCTCCAACACCGGACTACCAACAACAGCCACCACAACCTGCACCAAGGCACCCACCCTTTGGCCCTTGCCATCCATACGGCTCTCCCACCAACACTTCCCTCCTCCTTTTCCTCCCCTCCTCCTACTTTCAACAGCCCGAACCACACTTCCCCACTACAGCAGACACTCTCCTCCAACACCGGACTACCAACAACAGCCACCACAACCTGACCCAAGGCACCCACCCTTTTGCCCTTGCCATCCATACGGCTCTCCCACCAACACTTCCGTCCTCCTTTTCCTCCCCTCCTCCTGTTTTTGACAGCCCTGACCACACTTCCCCACTACAGCAGACACTCTCCTCCAACACCGGACTACCAACAACAGCCACCACAACCTGACCCAAGGCACCCACCCTTTTGCCCTTGCCATCCATACGGCTCTCCCACCAACACTTCCCTCCTCCTTTTCCTCCCCTCCTCCGACTTTCAACAGCCCGAACCACACTTCCCCACTACAGCAGACACTCTCCTCCAACACCGGACTACCAACAACAGCCACCACAACCTGCACCAAGGCACCCACCCTTTTGCCCTTGCCATCCATACGGCTCTCCCACCAACACTTCCCTCCTCCTTTTCCTCCCCTCCTCCTACTTTCAACAGCCCGAACCACACTTCCCCACTACAGCAGACACTCTCCTCCAACACCAGACTACCAACAACAGCCACCACAACCTGACCCAAGGCACCCACCCTTTGGCCCTTGCCATCCATACGGCTCTCCCACCAACACTTCCCTCCTCCTTTTCCTCCCCTCCTCCGACTTTCAACAGCCCGAACCACACTTCCCCACTACAGCAGACACTCTCCTCCAACACCAGACTACCAACAACAGCCACCACAACCTGCACCAAGGCACCCACCCTTTGGCCCTTGCCATCCATACGGCTCTCCCACCAACACTTCCCTCCTCCTTTTCCTCCCCTCCTCCTACTTTCAACAGCCCGAACCACACTTCCCCACTACAGCAGACACTCTCCTCCAACACCGGACTACCAACAACAGCCACCACAACCTGACCCAAGGCACCCACCCTTTGGCCCTTGCCATCCATACGGCTCTCCCACCAACACTTCCCTCCTCCTTTTCCTCCCCTCCTCCGACTTTCAACAGCCCGAACCACACTTCCCCACTACAGCAGACACTCTCCTCCAACACCCAACTACCAACAACAGCCACCACAACCTGCACCAAGGCACCCACCCTTTTGCTCTTGCCATCCATATGGCTCTCCCACCAACACTTCCCTCCTCCTTTTCCTCCCCTCCTCCGACTTTCAACAGCCCGAACCACACTTCCCTACTACAGCAGACACTCTCCTCCAACACCGGACTACCAACAACAGCCACCACAACCTGACCCAAGGCACCCACCCTTTGGCCCTTGCCATCCATACGGCTCTCCCACCAACACTTCCCTCCTCCTTTTCCTCCCCTCCTCCTGTTTTTGACAGCCCTGACCACACTTCCCCACTACAGCAGACACTCTCCTCCAACACCGGACTACCAACAACAGCCACCACAACCTGCACCAAGGCACCCACCCTTTTGCCCTTGCCATCCATACGGCTCTCCCACCAACACTTCCCTCATCCTTTTCCTCCCCTCCTCCTACTTTCAACAGCCCGAACCACACTTCCCCACTACAGCAGACACTCTCCTCCAACACCGGACTACCAACAACAGCCACCACAACCTGCACCAAGGCACCCACCCTTTGGCCCTTGCCATCCATACGGCTCTCCCACCAACACTTCCCTCCTCCTTTTCCTCCCCTCCTCCTACTTTCAACAGCCCGAACCACACTTCCCCACTACAGCAGACACTCTCCTCCAACACCGGACTACCAACAACAGCCACCACAACCTGACCCAAGGCACCCACCCTTTTGCCCTTGCCATCCATACGGCTCTCCCACCAACACTTCCGTCCTCCTTTTCCTCCCCTCCTCCTGTTTTTGACAGCCCTGACCACACTTCCCCACTACAGCAGACACTCTCCTCCAACACCGGACTACCAACAACAGCCACCACAACCTGACCCAAGGCACCCACCCTTTTGCCCTTGCCATCCATACGGCTCTCCCACCAACACTTCCCTCCTCCTTTTCCTCCCCTCCTCCGACTTTCAACAGCCCGAACCACACTTCCCCACTACAGCAGACACTCTCCTCCAACACCGGACTACCAACAACAGCCACCACAACCTGCACCAAGGCACCCACCCTTTTGCCCTTGCCATCCATACGGCTCTCCCACCAACACTTCCCTCCTCCTTTTCCTCCCCTCCTCCTACTTTCAACAGCCCGAACCACACTTCCCCACTACAGCAGACACTCTCCTCCAACACCGGACTACCAACAACAGCCACCACAACCTGACCCAAGGCACCCACCCTTTTGGCACTGGCATGCACACGGCTCTCCCACCAACACTTCCCTCCTCCTTTTCCTCCCCTCCTCCTACTTTCAACAGCCCGAACCACACTTCCCCACTACAGCAGACACTCTCCTCCAACACCGGACTACCAACAACAGCCACCACAACCTGACCCAAGGCACCCACCTTTTGGCACTGGCATGCACACGGCTCTCCCACCAACACTTCCCTCCTCCTTTTCCTCCCCTCCTCCTACTTTCAACAGCCTGAACCACACTTCCCCACTACAGCAGACACTCTCCTCCAACACCGGACTACCAACAACAGCCACCACAACCTGACCCAAGGCACCCACCCTTTTGGCACTGGCATGCACACGGCTCTCCCACCAACACTTCCCTCCTCCTTTTCCTCCCCTCCTCCTACTTTCAACAGCCCGAACCACACTTCCCCACTACAGCAGACACTCTCCTCCAACACCGGACCACCAACAACAGCCACCACAACCTGACCCAAGGCACCCACCTTTTGGCACTGGCATGCACACGGCTCTCCCACCAACACTTCCCTCCTCCTTTTCCTCCCCTCCTCCGACTTTCAACAGCCTGAACCACACTTCCCCACTACAGCAGACACTCTCCTCCAACACCCAACTACCAACAACAGCCACCACAACCTGACCCAAGGCACCCACCCTTTGGCCCTTGCCATCCATACGGCTCTCCCACCAACACTTCCCTCCTCCTTTTCCTCCCCTCCTCCGACTTTCAACAGCCCGAACCACACTTCCCCACTACAGCAGACACTCTCCTCCAACACCGGACTACCAACAACAGCCACCACAACCTGACCCAAGGCACCCACCCTTTTGCCCTTGCCATCCATACGGCTCTCCCACCAACACTTCCCTCCTCCTTTTCCTCCCCTCCTCCTACTTTCAACAGCCCGAACCACACTTCCCCACTACAGCAGACACTCTCCTCCAACACCGGACTACCAACAACAGCCACCACAACCTGCACCAAGGCACCCACCCTTTGGCCCTTGCCATCCATACGGCTCTCCCACCAACACTTCCCTCCTCCTTTTCCTCCCCTCCTCCTACTTTCAACAGCCCGAACCACACTTCCCCACTACAGCAGACACTCTCCTCCAACACCCAACTACCAACAACAGCCACCACAACCTGCACCAAGGCACCCACCCTTTTGCTCTTGCCATCCATATGGCTCTCCCACCAACACTTCCCTCCTCCTTTTCCTCCCCTCCTCCTACTTTCAACAGCCCGAACCACACTTCCCCACTACAGCAGACACTCTCCTCCAACACCGGACTACCAACAACAGCCACCACAACCTGACCCAAGGCACCCACCCTTTGGCCCTTGCCATCCATACGGCTCTCCCACCAACACTTCCCTCCTCCTTTTCCTCCCCTCCTCCTGTTTTTGACAGCCCTGACCACACTTCCCCACTACAGCAGACACTCTCCTCCAACACCGGACTACCAACAACAGCCACCACAACCTGCACCAAGGCACCCACCCTTTTGCCCTTGCCATCCATACGGCTCTCCCACCAACACTTCCCTCCTCCTTTTCCTCCCCTCCTCCTACTTTCAACAGCCCGAACCACACTTCCCCACTACAGCAGACACTCTCCTCCAACACCCAACTACCAACAACAGCCACCACAACCTGACCCAAGGCACCCACCCTTTGGCCCTTGCCATCCATACGGCTCTCCCACCAACACTTCCCTCCTCCTTTTCCTCCCCTCCTCCTACTTTCAACAGCCCGAACCACACTTCCCCACTACAGCAGACACTCTCCTCCAACACCCAACTACCAACAACAGCCACCACAACCTGACCCAAGGCACCCACCCTTTTGCCCTTGCCATCCATACGGCTCTCCCACCAACACTTCCCTCCTCCTTTTCCTCCCCTCCTCCGACTTTCAACAGCCTGAACCACACTTCCCCACTACAGCAGACACTCTCCTCCAACACCGGACTACCAACAACAGCCACCACAACCTGACCCAAGGCACCCACCCTTTGGCCCTTGCCATCCATACGGCTCTCCCACCAACACTTCCCTCCTCCTTTTCCTCCCCTCCTCCTACTTTCAACAGCCCGAACCACACTTCCCCACTACAGCAGACACTCTCCTCCAACACCCAACTACCAACAACAGCCACCACAACCTGCACCAAGGCACCCACCCTTTTGCTCTTGCCATCCATATGGCTCTCCCACCAACACTTCCCTCATCCTTTTCCTCCCCTCCTCCTACTTTCAACAGCCCGAACCACACTTCCCCACTACAGCAGACACTCTCCTCCAACACCGGACTACCAACAACAGCCACCACAACCTGGCCCAAGGCACCCACCCTTTGGCCCTTGCCATCCATACGGCTCTCCCACCAACACTTCCCTCCTCCTTTTCCTCCCCTCCTCCTGTTTTTGACAGCCCTGACCACACTTCCCCACTACAGCAGACACTCTCCTCCAACACCGGACTACCAACAACAGCCACCACAACCTGCACCAAGGCACCCACCCTTTTGCCCTTGCCATCCATACGGCTCTCCCACCAACACTTCCCTCCTCCTTTTCCTCCCCTCCTCCTACTTTCAACAGCCCGAACCACACTTCCCCACTACAGCAGACACTCTCCTCCAACACCGGACTACCAACAACAGCCACCACAACCTGCACCAAGGCACCCACCCTTTGGCCCTTGCCATCCATACGGCTCTCCCACCAACACTTCCCTCCTCCTTTTCCTCCCCTCCTCCTACTTTCAACAGCCCGAACCACACTTCCCCACTACAGCAGACACTCTCCTCCAACACCCAACTACCAAAAACAGTCACCACAACCTGACCCAAGGCACCCACCCTTTTGGCACTGGCATGCACACGGCTCTCCCACCAACACTTCCCTCCTCCTTTTCCTCCCCTCCTCCTACTTTCAACAGCCCGAACCACACTTCCCCACTACAGCAGACACTCTCCTCCAACACCGGACTACCAACAACAGCCACCACAACCTGACCCAAGGCACCCACCCTTTTGGCACTGGCATGCACACGGCTCTCCCACCAACACTTCCCTCCTCCTTTTCCTCCCCTCCTCCTACTTTCAACAGCCTGAACCACACTTCCCCACTACAGCAGACTCTCTCCTCCAACACCCAACTACCAACAACAGCCACCACAACCTGCACCAAGGCACCCACCCTTTTGCCCTTGCCATCCATACGGCTCTCCCACCAACACTTCCCTCCTCCTTTTCCTCCCCTCCTCCTACTTTCAACAGCCCGAACCACACTTCCCCACTACAGCAGACACTCTCCTCCAACACCGGACTACCAACAACAGCCACCACAACCTGACCCAAGGCACCCACCCTTTTGCCCTTGCCATCCATATGGCTCTCCCACCAACACTTCCCTCCTCCTTTTCCTCCCCTCCTCCTACTTTCAACAGCCCTGACCACACTTCCCCACTACAGCAGACACTCTCCTCCAACACCGGACTACCAACAACAGCCACCACAACCTGACCCAAGGCACCCACCCTTTTGCCCTTGCCATCCATACGGCTCTCCCACCAACACTTCCCTCCTCCTTTTCCTCCCCTCCTCCGACTTTCAACAGCCCGAACCACACTTCCCCACTACAGCAGACACTCTCCTCCAACACCCAACTACCAACAACAGCCACCACAACCTGACCCAAGGCACCCACCCTTTGGCCCTTGCCATCCATACGGCTCTCCCACCAACACTTCCCTCCTCCTTTTCCTCCCCTCCTCCTACTTTCAACAGCCCTGACCACACTTCCCCACTACAGCAGACACTCTCCTCCAACACCCAACTACCAACAACAGCCACCACAACCTGACCCAAGGCACCCACCCTTTGGCCCTTGCCATCCATACGGCTCTCCCACCAACACTTCCCTCCTCCTTTTCCTCCCCTCCTCCGACTTTCAACAGCCCGAACCACACTTCCCCACTACAGCAGACACTCTCCTCCAACACCCAACTACCAACAACAGCCACCACAACCTGACCCAAGGCACCCACCCTTTTGCCCTTGCCATCCATACGGCTCTCCCACCAACACTTCCCTCCTCCTTTTCCTCCCCTCCTCCGACTTTCAACAGCCTGAACCACACTTCCCCACTACAGCAGACACTCTCCTCCAACACCGGACTACCAACAACAGCCACCACAACCTGACCCAAGGCACCCACCCTTTGGCCCTTGCCATCCATACGGCTCTCCCACCAACACTTCCCTCCTCCTTTTCCTCCCCTCCTCCTACTTTCAACAGCCCGAACCACACTTCCCCACTACAGCAGACACTCTCCTCCAACACCGGACCACCAACAACAGCCACCACAACCTGCACCAAGGCACCCACCCTTTTGCTCTTGCCATCCATATGGCTCTCCCACCAACACTTCCCTCATCCTTTTCCTCCCCTCCTCCTACTTTCAACAGCCCGAACCACACTTCCCCACTACAGCAGACACTCTCCTCCAACACCGGACTACCAACAACAGCCACCACAACCTGGCCCAAGGCACCCACCCTTTGGCCCTTGCCATCCATACGGCTCTCCCACCAACACTTCCCTCCTCCTTTTCCTCCCCTCCTCCTGTTTTTGACAGCCCTGACCACACTTCCCCACTACAGCAGACACTCTCCTCCAACACCGGACTACCAACAACAGCCACCACAACCTGCACCAAGGCACCCACCCTTTTGCCCTTGCCATCCATACGGCTCTCCCACCAACACTTCCCTCCTCCTTTTCCTCCCCTCCTCCTACTTTCAACAGCCCGAACCACACTTCCCCACTACAGCAGACACTCTCCTCCAACACCGGACTACCAACAACAGCCACCACAACCTGCACCAAGGCACCCACCCTTTTGCCCTTGCCATCCATACGGCTCTCCCACCAACACTTCCCTCCTCCTTTTCCTCCCCTCCTCCTACTTTCAACAGCCCGAACCACACTTCCCCACTACAGCAGACACTCTCCTCCAACACCCAACTACCAAAAACAGTCACCACAACCTGACCCAAGGCACCCACCCTTTTGGCACTGGCATGCACACGGCTCTCCCACCAACACTTCCCTCCTCCTTTTCCTCCCCTCCTCCTACTTTCAACAGCCCGAACCACACTTCCCCACTACAGCAGACACTCTCCTCCAACACCGGACTACCAACAACAGCCACCACAACCTGACCCAAGGCACCCACCCTTTTGGCACTGGCATGCACACGGCTCTCCCACCAACACTTCCCTCCTCCTTTTCCTCCCCTCCTCCTACTTTCAACAGCCTGAACCACACTTCCCCACTACAGCAGACTCTCTCCTCCAACACCCAACTACCAACAACAGCCACCACAACCTGCACCAAGGCACCCACCCTTTTGCCCTTGCCATCCATACGGCTCTCCCACCAACACTTCCCTCCTCCTTTTCCTCCCCTCCTCCTACTTTCAACAGCCCGAACCACACTTCCCCACTACAGCAGACACTCTCCTCCAACACCGGACTACCAACAACAGCCACCACAACCTGACCCAAGGCACCCACCCTTTTGCCCTTGCCATCCATATGGCTCTCCCACCAACACTTCCCTCCTCCTTTTCCTCCCCTCCTCCTACTTTCAACAGCCCTGACCACACTTCCCCACTACAGCAGACACTCTCCTCCAACACCGGACTACCAACAACAGCCACCACAACCTGACCCAAGGCACCCACCCTTTTGCCCTTGCCATCCATACGGCTCTCCCACCAACACTTCCCTCCTCCTTTTCCTCCCCTCCTCCGACTTTCAACAGCCCGAACCACACTTCCCCACTACAGCAGACACTCTCCTCCAACACCCAACTACCAACAACAGCCACCACAACCTGCACCAAGGCACCCACCCTTTGGCCCTTGCCATCCATACGGCTCTCCCACCAACACTTCCCTCCTCCTTTTCCTCCCCTCCTCCTACTTTCAACAGCCCTGACCACACTTCCCCACTACAGCAGACACTCTCCTCCAACACCGGACTACCAACAACAGCCACCACAACCTGCACCAAGGCACCCACCCTTTTGGCACTGGCATGCACACGGCTCTCCCACCAACACTTCCCTCCTCCTTTTCCTCCCCTCCTCCTACTTTCAACAGCCCGAACCACACTTCCCCACTACAGCAGACACTCTCCTCCAACACCGGACTACCAACAACAGCCACCACAACCTGACCCAAGGCACCCACCCTTTGGCCCTTGCCATCCATACGGCTCTCCCACCAACACTTCCCTCCTCCTTTTCCTCCCCTCCTCCGACTTTCAACAGCCCGAACCACACTTCCCCACTACAGCAGACACTCTCCTCCAACACCGGACTACCAACAACAGCCACCACAACCTGACCCAAGGCACCCACCCTTTGGCCCTTGCCATCCATACGGCTCTCCCACCAACACTTCCCTCCTCCTTTTCCTCCCCTCCTCCTACTTTCAACAGCCCGAACCACACTTCCCCACTACAGCAGACACTCTCCTCCAACACCCAACTACCAAAAACAGTCACCACAACCTGACCCAAGGCACCCACCCTTTTGGCACTGGCATGCACACGGCTCTCCCACCAACACTTCCCTCCTCCTTTTCCTCCCCTCCTCCGACTTTCAACAGCCCGAACCACACTTCCCCACTACAGCAGACACTCTCCTCCAACACCGGACTACCAACAACAGCCACCACAACCTGACCCAAGGCACCCACCCTTTGGCCCTTGCCATCCATACGGCTCTCCCACCAACACTTCCCTCCTCCTTTTCCTCCCCTCCTCCTACTTTCAACAGCCCGAACCACACTTCCCCACTACAGCAGACTCTCTCCTCCAACACCCAACTACCAACAACAGCCACCACAACCTGACCCAAGGCACCCACCCTTTGGCCCTTGCCATCCATACGGCTCTCCCACCAACACTTCCCTCCTCCTTTTCCTCCCCTCCTCCGACTTTCAACAGCCCGAACCACACTTCCCCACTACAGCAGACACTCTCCTCCAACACCGGACTACCAACAACAGCCACCACAACCTGCACCAAGGCACCCACCCTTTTGCCCTTGCCATCCATACGGCTCTCCCACCAACACTTCCCTCCTCCTTTTCCTCCCCTCCTCCTACTTTCAACAGCCCTGACCACACTTCCCCACTACAGCAGACACTCTCCTCCAACACCGGACTGCCAACAACAGCCACCACAACCTGCACCAAGGCACCCACCCTTTTGCCCTTGCCATCCATACGGCTCTCCCACCAACACTTCCCTCCTCCTTTTCCTCCCCTCCTCCGACTTTCAACAGCCCTGACCACACTTCCCCACTACAGCAGACACTCTCCTCCAACACCGGACTACCAACAACAGCCACCACAACCTGACCCAAGGCACCCACCCTTTTGCCCTTGCCATCCATACGGCTCTCCCACCAACACTTCCCTCCTCCTTTTCCTCCCCTCCTCCTACTTTCAACAGCCTGAACCACACTTCCCCACTACAGCAGACACTCTCCTCCAACACCGGACTACCAACAACAGCCACCACAACCTGCACCAAGGCACCCACCCTTTTGCCCTTGCCATCCATACGGCTCTCCCACCAACACTTCCCTCCTCCTTTTCCTCCCCTCCTCCTACTTTCAACAGCCCTGACCACACTTCCCCACTACAGCAGACACTCTCCTCCAACACCGGACTACCAACAACAGCCACCACAACCTGCACCAAGGCACCCACCCTTTTGCCCTTGCCATCCATACGGCTCTCCCACCAACACTTCCCTCCTCCTTTTCCTCCCCTCCTCCTACTTTCAACAGCCCTGACCACACTTCCCCACTACAGCAGACACTCTCCTCCAACACCCAACTACCAACAACAGCCACCACAACCTGACCCAAGGCACCCACCCTTTGGCCCTTGCCATCCATACGGCTCTCCCACCAACACTTCCCTCCTCCTTTTCCTCCCCTCCTCCGACTTTCAACAGCCCGAACCACACTTCCCCACTACAGCAGACACTCTCCTCCAACACCGGACTACCAACAACAGCCACCACAACCTGCACCAAGGCACCCACCCTTTTGGCACTGGCATGCACACGGCTCTCCCACCAACACTTCCCTCCTCCTTTTCCTCCCCTCCTCCTACTTTCAACAGCCCTGACCACACTTCCCCACTACAGCAGACACTCTCCTCCAACACCGGACTACCAACAACAGCCACCACAACCTGACCCAAGGCACCCACCCTTTGGCCCTTGCCATCCATACGGCTCTCCCACCAACACTTCCCTCCTCCTTTTCCTCCCCTCCTCCGACTTTCAACAGCCTGAACCACACTTCCCCACTACAGCAGACACTCTCCTCCAACACCAGACCACCAACAACAGCCACCACAACCTGACCCAAGGCACCCACCCTTTTGCCCTTGCCATCCATACGGCTCTCCCACCAACACTTCCCTCCTCCTTTTCCTCCCCTCCTCCTGTTTTTGACAGCCCTGACCACACTTCCCCACTACAGCAGACACTCTCCTCCAACACCCAACTACCAACAACAGCCACCACAACCTGACCCAAGGCACCCACCCTTTGGCCCTTGCCATCCATACGGCTCTCCCACCACTTCCCTCCTCCTTTTCCTCCCCTCCTCCGACTTTCAACAGCCCGAACCACACTTCCCCACTACAGCAGACACTCTCCTCCAACACCGGACTACCAACAACAGCCACCACAACCTGACCCAAGGCACCCACCCTTTTGGCACTGGCATGCACACGGCTCTCCCACCAACACTTCCCTCCTCCTTTTCCTCCCCTCCTCCTACTTTCAACAGCCCTGACCACACTTCCCCACTACAGCAGACACTCTCCTCCAACACCGGACTACCAACAACAGCCACCACAACCTGCACCAAGGCACCCACCCTTTTGGCATTGGCATGCACACGGCTCTCCCACCAACACTTCCCTCCTCCTTTTCCTCCCCTCCTCCTACTTTCAACAGCCCGAACCACACTTCCCCACTACAGCAGACACTCTCCTCCAACACCGGACTACCAACAACAGCCACCACAACCTGCACCAAGGCACCCACCCTTTTGGCACTGGCATGCATACGGCTCTCCCACCAACACTTCCCTCCTCCTTTTCCTCCCCTCCTCCTACTTTCAACAGCCCGAACCACACTTCCCCACTACAGCAGACACTCTCCTCCAACACCCAACTACCAACAACAGCCACCACAACCTGACCCAAGGCACCCACCCTTTGGCCCTTGCCATCCATACGGCTCTCCCACCAACACTTCCCTCCTCCTTTTCCTCCCCTCCTCCTACTTTCAACAGCCCTGACCACACTTCCCCACTACAGCAGACACTCTCCTCCAACACCCAACTACCAACAACAGCCACCACAACCTGCACCAAGGCACCCACCCTTTTGCCCTTGCCATCCATACGGCTCTCCCACCAACACTTCCCTCCTCCTTTTCCTCCCCTCCTCCGACTTTCAACAGCCCGAACCACACTTCCCCACTACAGCAGACACTCTCCTCCAACACCGGACTACCAACAACAGCCACCACAACCTGACCCAAGGCACCCACCCTTTTGCCCTTGCCATCCATACGGCTCTCCCACCAACACTTCCCTCCTCCTTTTCCTCCCCTCCTCCTACTTTCAACAGCCCGAACCACACTTCCCCACTACAGCAGACACTCTCCTCCAACACCCAACTACCAAAAACAGTCACCACAACCTGACCCAAGGCACCCACCCTTTTGGCACTGGCATGCACACGGCTCTCCCACCAACACTTCCCTCCTCCTTTTCCTCCCCTCCTCCTACTTTCAACAGCCCGAACCACACTTCCCCACTACAGCAGACACTCTCCTCCAACACCGGACTACCAACAACAGCCACCACAACCTGACCCAAGGCACCCACCCTTTTGGCACTGGCATGCACACGGCTCTCCCACCAACACTTCCCTCCTCCTTTTCCTCCCCTCCTCCGACTTTCAACAGCCTGAACCACACTTCCCCACTACAGCAGACTCTCTCCTCCAACACCCAACTACCAACAAGAGCCACCACAACCTGACCCAAGGCACCCACCCTTTTGCCCTTGCCATCCATACGGCTCTCCCACCAACACTTCCCTCCTCCTTTTCCTCCCCTCCTCCTACTTTCAACAGCCCGAACCACACTTCCCCACTACAGCAGACACTCTCCTCCAACACCGGACTACCAACAACAGCCACCACAACCTGACCCAAGGCACCCACCCTTTGGCCCTTGCCATCCATACGGCTCTCCCACCAACACTTCCCTCCTCCTTTTCCTCCCCTCCTCCTACTTTCAACAGCCCTGACCACACTTCCCCACTACAGCAGACACTCTCCTCCAACACCAGACCACCAACAACAGCCACCACAACCTGACCCAAGGCACCCACCCTTTGGCCCTTGCCATCCATACGGCTCTCCCACCAACACTTCCCTCCTCCTTTTCCTCCCCTCCTCCGACTTTCAACAGCCCGAACCACACTTCCCCACTACAGCAGACACTCTCCTCCAACACCCAACTACCAACAACAGCCACCACAACCTGCACCAAGGCACCCACCCTTTGGCCCTTGCCATCCATACGGCTCTCCCACCAACACTTCCCTCCTCCTTTTCCTCCCCTCCTCCTACTTTCAACAGCCCTGACCACACTTCCCCACTACAGCAGACACTCTCCTCCAACACCGGACTACCAACAACAGCCACCACAACCTGACCCAAGGCACCCACCCTTTTGGCACTGGCATGCACACGGCTCTCCCACCAACACTTCCCTCCTCCTTTTCCTCCCCTCCTCCTACTTTCAACAGCCCGAACCACACTTCCCCACTACAGCAGACACTCTCCTCCAACACCAGACCACCAACAACAGACACCACAACCTGACCCAAGGCACCCACCCTTTGGCCCTTGCCATCCATACGGCTCTCCCACCAACACTTCCCTCCTCCTTTTCCTCCCCTCCTCCGACTTTCAACAGCCCGAACCACACTTCCCCACTACAGCAGACACTCTCCTCCAACACCGGACTACCAACAACAGCCACCACAACCTGACCCAAGGCACCCACCCTTTGGCCCTTGCCATCCATACGGCTCTCCCACCAACACTTCCCTCCTCCTTTTCCTCCCCTCCTCCTACTTTCAACAGCCCGAACCACACTTCCCCACTACAGCAGACACTCTCCTCCAACACCCAACTACCAAAAACAGTCACCACAACCTGACCCAAGGCACCCACCCTTTTGGCACTGGCATGCACACGGCTCTCCCACCAACACTTCCCTCCTCCTTTTCCTCCCCTCCTCCGACTTTCAACAGCCCGAACCACACTTCCCCACTACAGCAGACACTCTCCTCCAACACCGGACTACCAACAACAGCCACCACAACCTGACCCAAGGCACCCACCCTTTTGGCACTGGCATGCACACGGCTCTCCCACCAACACTTCCCTCCTCCTTTTCCTCCCCTCCTCCTACTTTCAACAGCCTGAACCACACTTCCCCACTACAGCAGACACTCTCCTCCAACACCAGACCACCAACAACAGCCACCACAACCTGACCCAAGGCACCCACCCTTTGGCCCTTGCCATCCATACGGCTCTCCCACCAACACTTCCCTCCTCCTTTTCCTCCCCTCCTCCTACTTTCAACAGCCCGAACCACACTTCGCCACTACAGCAGACTCTCTCCTCCAACACCCAACTACCAACAACAGCCACCACAACCTGCACCAAGGCACCCACCCTTTGGCCCTTGCCATCCATACGGCTCTCCCACCAACACTTCCCTCCTCCTTTTCCTCCCCTCCTCCGACTTTCAACAGCCCGAACCACACTTCCCCACTACAGCAGACACTCTCCTCCAACACCGGACTACCAACAACAGCCACCACAACCTGCACCAAGGCACCCACCCTTTGGCCCTTGCCATCCATACGGCTCTCCCACCAACACTTCCCTCCTCCTTTTCCTCCCCTCCTCCTACTTTCAACAGCCCTGACCACACTTCCCCACTACAGCAGACACTCTCCTCCAACACCGGACTACCAACAACAGCCACCACAACCTGACCCAAGGCACCCACCCTTTTGCCCTTGCCATCCATACGGCTCTCCCACCAACACTTCCCTCCTCCTTTTCCTCCCCCCCTCCGACTTTCAACAGCCCTGACCACACTTCCCCACTACAGCAGACACTCTCCTCCAACACCCGACTACCAACAACAGCCACCACAACCTGCACCAAGGCACCCACCCTTTTGCCCTTGCCATCCATACGGCTCTCCCACCAACACTTCCCTCCTCCTTTTCCTCCCCTCCTCCTACTTTCAACAGCCCGAACCACACTTCCCCACTACAGCAGACACTCTCCTCCAACACCGGACTACCAACAACAGCCACCACAACCTGACCCAAGGCACCCACCCTTTTGGCACTGGCATGCACACGGCTCTCCCACCAACACTTCCCTCCTCCTTTTCCTCCCCTCCTCCTACTTTCAACAGCCCGAACCACACTTCCCCACTACAGCAGACACTCTCCTCCAACACCGGACTACCAACAACAGCCACCACAACCTGACCCAAGGCACCCACCCTTTGGCCCTTGCCATCCATACGGCTCTCCCACCAACACTTCCCTCCTCCTTTTCCTCCCCTCCTCCGACTTTCAACAGCCCGAACCACACTTCCCCACTACAGCAGACACTCTCCTCCAACACCGGACTACCAACAACAGCCACCACAACCTGCACCAAGGCACCCACCCTTTTGCCCTTGCCATCCATACGGCTCTCCCACCAACACTTCCCTCCTCCTTTTCCTCCCCTCCTCCTACTTTCAACAGCCCGAACCACACTTCCCCACTACAGCAGACACTCTCCTCCAACACCGGACTACCAACAACAGCCACCACAACCTGACCCAAGGCACCCACCCTTTTGCCCTTGCCATCCATACGGCTCTCCCACCAACACTTCCCTCCTCCTTTTCCTCCCCTCCTCCGACTTTCAACAGCCCTGACCACACTTCCCCACTACAGCAGACACTCTCCTCCAACACCCGACTACCAACAACAGCCACCACAACCTGACCCAAGGCACCCACCCTTTTGCCCTTGCCATCCATACGGCTCTCCCACCAACACTTCCCTCCTCCTTTTCCTCCCCTCCTCCTACTTTCAACAGCCCTGACCACACTTCCCCACTACAGCAGACACTCTCCTCCAACACCGGACTACCAACAACAGCCACCACAACCTGACCCAAGGCACCCACCCTTTTGCCCTTGCCATCCATACGGCTCTCCCACCAACACTTCCCTCCTCCTTTTCCTCCCCTCCTCCGACTTTCAACAGCCCGAACCACACTTCCCCACTACAGCAGACACTCTCCTCCAACACCGGACTACCAACAACAGCCACCACAACCTGACCCAAGGCACCCACCCTTTGGCCCTTGCCATCCATACGGCTCTCCCACCAACACTTCCCTCCTCCTTTTCCTCCCCTCCTCCGACTTTCAACAGCCCGAACCACACTTCCCCACTACAGCAGACACTCTCCTCCAACACCGGACCACCAACAACAGCCACCACAACCTGACCCAAGGCACCCACCCTTTGGCCCTTGCCATCCATACGGCTCTCCCACCAACACTTCCCTCCTCCTTTTCCTCCCCTCCTCCTGTTTTTGACAGCCCTGACCACACTTCCCCACTACAGCAGACACTCTCCTCCAACACCGGACTACCAACAACAGCCACCACAACCTGACCCAAGGCACCCACCCTTTGGCCCTTGCCATCCATACGGCTCTCCCACCACTTCCCTCCTCCTTTTCCTCCCCTCCTCCGACTTTCAACAGCCCGAACCACACTTCCCCACTACAGCAGACACTCTCCTCCAACACCGGACTACCAACAACAGCCACCACAACCTGACCCAAGGCACCCACCCTTTTGGCACTGGCATGCACACGGCTCTCCCACCAACACTTCCCTCCTCCTTTTCCTCCCCTCCTCCGACTTTCAACAGCCCGAACCACACTTCCCCACTACAGCAGACACTCTCCTCCAACACCCAACTACCAACAACAGCCACCACAACCTGCACCAAGGCACCCACCCTTTGGCCCTTGCCATCCATACGGCTCTCCCACCAACACTTCCCTCCTCCTTTTCCTCCCCTCCTCCTACTTTCAACAGCCCTGACCACACTTCCCCACTACAGCAGACACTCTCCTCCAACACCGGACTACCAACAACAGCCACCACAACCTGCACCAAGGCACCCACCCTTTTGGCACTGGCATGCACACGGCTCTCCCACCAACACTTCCCTCCTCCTTTTCCTCCCCTCCTCCTACTTTCAACAGCCCGAACCACACTTCCCCACTACAGCAGACACTCTCCTCCAACACCGGACTACCAACAACAGCCACCACAACCTGCACCAAGGCACCCACCCTTTTGCCCTTGCCATCCATACGGCTCTCCCACCAACACTTCCCTTCTCCTTTTCCTCCCCTCCTCCTACTTTCAACAGCCCGAACCACACTTCCCCACTACAGCAGACACTCTCCTCCAACACCAGACTACCAACAACAGCCACCACAACCTGCACCAAGGCACCCACCCTTTTGGCATTGGAATGCACACGGCTCTCCCACCAACACTTCCCTCCTCCTTTTCCTCCCCTCCTCCTACTTTCAACAGCCCTGACCACACTTCCCCACTACAGCAGACACTCTCCTCCAACACCCAACTACCAACAACAGCCACCACAACCTGCACCAAGGCACCCACCCTTTTGCCCTTGCCATCCATACGGCTCTCCCACCAACACTTCCCTCCTCCTTTTCCTCCCCTCCTCCGACTTTCAACAGCCCGAACCACACTTCCCCACTACAGCAGACACTCTCCTCCAACACCGGACTACCAACAACAGCCACCACAACCTGCACCAAGGCACCCACCCTTTTGCCCTTGCCATCCATACGGCTCTCCCACCAACACTTCCCTCCTCCTTTTCCTCCCCTCCTCCTACTTTCAACAGCCCGAACCACACTTCCCCACTACAGCAGACACTCTCCTCCAACACCGGACTACCAACAACAGCCACCACAACCTGACCCAAGGCACCCACCCTTTTGCCCTTGCCATCCATACGGCTCTCCCACCAACACTTCCCTCCTCCTTTTCCTCCCCTCCTCCGACTTTCAACAGCCCGAACCACACTTCCCCACTACAGCAGACACTCTCCTCCAACACCGGACTACCAACAACAGCCACCACAACCTGCACCAAGGCACCCACCCTTTGGCCCTTGCCATCCAAACGGCTCTCCCACCAACACTTCCCTCCTCCTTTTCCCCCCCTCCTCCTACTTTCAACAGCCCTGACCACACTTCCCCACTACAGAAGACACTCTCCTCCAACACCCAACTACCAACAACAGCCACCACAACCTGCACCAAGGCACCCACACTTTTGGCACTGGCATGCACACAGCTCTCCCACCAACACTTCCCTCCTCCTTTTCCTCCCCTCCTCCGACTTTCAACAGCCCGAACCACACTTCCCCACTACAGCAGACACTCTCCTCCAACACCCAACTACCAACAACAGCCACCACAACCTGCACCAAGGCACCCACCCTTTTGCCCTTGCCATCCATACGGCTCTCCCACCAACACTTCCCTCCTCCTTTTCCTCCCCTCCTCCTACTTTCAACAGCCCGAACCACACTTCCCCACTACAGCAGACACTCTCCTCCAACACCGGACTACCAACAACAGCCACCACAACCTGACCCAAGGCACCCACCCTTTTGCCCTTGCCATCCATACGGCTCTCCCACCAACACTTCCCTCCTCCTTTTCCTCCCCTCCTCCGACTTTCAACAGCCCGAACCACACTTCCCCACTACAGCAGACACTCTCCTCCAACACCGGACTACCAACAACAGCCACCACAACCTGCACCAAGGCACCCACCCTTTGGCCCTTGCCATCCAAACGGCTCTCCCACCAACACTTCCCTCCTCCTTTTCCCCCCCTCCTCCTACTTTCAACAGCCCTGACCACACTTCCCCACTACAGAAGACACTCTCCTCCAACACCGGACCACCAACAACAGCCACCACAACCTGACCCAAGGCACCCACACTTTTGGCACTGGCATGCACACAGCTCTCCCACCAACACTTCCCTCCTCCTTTTCCTCCCCTCCTCCGACTTTCAACAGCCCGAACCACACTTCCCCACTACAGCAGACACTCTCCTCCAACACCGGACTACCAACAACAGCCACCACAACCTGCACCAAGGCACCCACCCTTTGGCCCTTGCCATCCATACGGCTCTCCCACCAACACTTCCCTCCTCCTTTTCCTCCCCTCCTCCTACTTTCAACAGCCCGAACCACACTTCCCCACTACAGCAGACACTCTCCTCCAACACCGGACCACCAACAACAGCCACCACAACCTGACCCAAGGCACCCACCCTTTGGCCCTTGCCATCCATACGGCTCTCCCACCAACACTTCCCTCCTCCTTTTCCTCCCCTCCTCCGACTTTCAACAGCCCGAACCACACTTCCCCACTACAGCAGACACTCTCCTCCAACACCGGACTACCAACAACAGCCACCACAACCTGACCCAAGGCACCCACCCTTTTGGCACTGGCATGCACACGGCTCTCCCACCAACACTTCCCTCCTCCTTTTCCTCCCCTCCTCCTACTTTCAACAGCCCTGACCACACTTCCCCACTACAGCAGACACTCTCCTCCAACACCCAACTACCAACAACAGCCACCACAACCTGACCCAAGGCACCCACCCTTTTGCCCTTGCCATCCATACGGCTCTCCCACCAACACTTCCCTCCTCCTTTTCCTCCCCTCCTCCTACTTTCAACAGCCCTGACCACACTTCCCCACTACAGCAGACACTCTCCTCCAACACCGGACTACCAACAACAGCCACCACAACCTGCACCAAGGCACCCACCCTTTTGCCCTTGCCATCCATACGGCTCTCCCACCAACACTTCCCTCCTCCTTTTCCTCCCCTCCTCCTACTTTCAACAGCCCGAACCACACTTCCCCACTACAGCAGACACTCTCCTCCAACACCGGACTACCAACAACAGCCACCACAACCTGACCCAAGGCACCCACCCTTTTGGCACTGGCATGCACACGGCTCTCCCACCAACACTTCCCTCCTCCTTTTCCTCCCCTCCTCCTACTTTCAACAGCCCGAACCACACTTCCCCACTACAGCAGACACTCTCCTCCAACACCGGACTACCAACAACAGCCACCACAACCTGACCCAAGGCACCCACCCTTTGGCCCTTGCCATCCATACGGCTCTCCCACCAACACTTCCCTCCTCCTTTTCCTCCCCTCCTCCTACTTTCAACAGCCCTGACCACACTTCCCCACTACAGCAGACACTCTCCTCCAACACCGGACTACCAACAACAGCCACCACAACCTGACCCAAGGCACCCACCCTTTTGGCACTGGCATGCACACGGCTCTCCCACCAACACTTCCCTCCTCCTTTTCCTCCCCTCCTCCTACTTTCAACAGCCCGAACCACACTTCCCCACTACAGCAGACACTCTCCTCCAACACCGGACTACCAACAACAGCCACCACAACCTGCACCAAGGCACCCACCCTTTTGGCATTGGCATGCACACGGCTCTCCCACCAACACTTCCCTCCTCCTTTTCCTCCCCTCCTCCTACTTTCAACAGCCCGAACCACACTTCCCCACTACAGCAGACACTCTCCTCCAACACCGGACTACCAACAACAGCCACCACAACCTGACCCAAGGCACCCACCCTTTGGCCCTTGCCATCCATACGGCTCTCCCACCAACACTTCCCTCCTCCTTTTCCTCCCCTCCTCCTACTTTCAACAGCCCGAACCACACTTCCCCACTACAGCAGACACTCTCCTCCAACACCGGACTACCAACAGCAGCCACCACAACCTGCACCAAGGCACCCACCCTTTTGGCACTGGCATGCATACGGCTCTCCCACCAACACTTCCCTCCTCCTTTTCCTCCCCTCCTCCTACTTTCAACAGCCCGAACCACACTTCCCCACTACAGCAGACACTCTCCTCCAACACCGGACTACCAACAACAGCCACCACAACCTGACCCAAGGCACCCACCCTTTGGCCCTTGCCATCCATACGGCTCTCCCACCAACACTTCCCTCCTCCTTTTCCTCCCCTCCTCCTGTTTTTGACAGCCCTGACCACACTTCCCCACTACAGCAGACACTCTCCTCCAACACCGGACTACCAACAACAGCCACCACAACCTGACCCAAGGCACCCACCCTTTGGCCCTTGCCATCCATACGGCTCTCCCACCAACACTTCCCTCCTCCTTTTCCTCCCCTCCTCCGACTTTCAACAGCCCGAACCACACTTCCCCACTACAGCAGACACTCTCCTCCAACACCGGACTACCAACAACAGCCACCACAACCTGACCCAAGGCACCCACCCTTTTGCCCTTGCCATCCATACGGCTCTCCCACCAACACTTCCCTCCTCCTTTTCCTCCCCTCCTCCTACTTTCAACAGCCCGAACCACACTTCCCCACTACAGCAGACACTCTCCTCCAACACCGGACCACCAACAACAGCCACCACAACCTGACCCAAGGCACCCACACTTCTGGCACTGGCATGCACACGGCTCTCCCACCAACACTTCCCTCCTCCTTTTCCTCCCCTCCTCCTACTTTCAACAGCCCGAACCACACTTCCCCACTACAGCAGACACTCTCCTCCAACACCGGACTACCAACAACAGCCACCACAACCTGACCCAAGGCACCCACCCTTTGGCCCTTGCCATCCATACGGCTCTCCCACCAACACTTCCCTCCTCCTTTTCCTCCCCTCCTCCTACTTTCAACAGCCCGAACCACACTTCCCCACTACAGCAGACACTCTCCTCCAACACCGGACCACCAACAACAGCCACCACAACCTGCACCAAGGCACCCACCCTTTTGCCCTTGCCATCCATACGGCTCTCCCACCAACACTTCCCTCCTCCTTTTCCTCCCCTCCTCCGACTTTCAACAGCCCGAACCACACTTCCCCACTACAGCAGACACTCTCCTCCAACACCGGACTACCAACAACAGCCACCACAACCTGACCCAAGGCACCGACCCTTTTGGCACTGGCATGCACACGGCTCTCCCACCAACACTTCCCTCCTCCTTTTCCTCCCCTCCTCCTACTTTCAACAGCCCTGACCACACTTCCCCACTACAGCAGACACTCTCCTCCAACACCGGACTACCAACAACAGCCACCACAACCTGACCCAAGGCACCCACCCTTTGGCCCTTGCCATCCATACGGCTCTCCCACCAACACTTCCCTCCTCCTTTTCCTCCCCTCCTCCTACTTTCAACAGCCCTGACCACACTTCCCCACTACAGCAGACACTCTCCTCCAACACCCAACTACCAACAACAGCCACCACAACCTGCACCAAGGCACCCACCCTTTTGCCCTTGCCATCCATACGGCTCTCCCACCAACACTTCCCTCCTCCTTTTCCTCCCCTCCTCCTACTTTCAACAGCCCGAACCACACTTCCCCACTACAGCAGACACTCTCCTCCAACACCGGACCACCAACAACAGCCACCACAACCTGACCCAAGGCACCCACCCTTTTGGCACTGGCATGCACACGGCTCTCCCACCAACACTTCCCTCCTCCTTTTCCTCCCCTCCTCCTACTTTCAACAGCCCGAACCACACTTCCCCACTACAGCAGACACTCTCCTCCAACACCCAACTACCAACAACAGCCACCACAACCTGACCCAAGGCACCCACCCTTTGGCCCTTGCCATCCATACGGCTCTCCCACCAACACTTCCCTCCTCCTTTTCCTCCCCTCCTCCTACTTTCAACAGCCCGAACCACACTTCCCCACTACAGCAGACACTCTCCTCCAACACCGGACTACCAACAACAGCCACCACAACCTGCACCAAGGCACCCACCCTTTGGCCCTTGCCATCCATACGGCTCTCCCACCAACACTTCCCTCCTCCTTTTCCTCCCCTCCTCCGACTTTCAACAGCCCGAACCACACTTCCCCACTACAGCAGACACTCTCCTCCAACACCCAACTACCAACAACAGCCACCACAAGCTGCACCAAGGCACCCACACTTTGGCCCTTGCCATCCATACGGCTCTCCCACCAACACTTCCCTCCTCCTTTTCCTCCCCTCCTCCGACTTTCAACAGCCCGAACCACACTTCCCCACTACAGCAGACACTCTCCTCCAACACCGGACTACCAACAACAGCCACCACAACCTGACCCAAGGCACCCACCCTTTGGCCCTTGCCATCCATACGGCTCTCCCACCAACACTTCCCTCCTCCTTTTCCTCCCCTCCTCCTACTTTCAACAGCCCGAACCACACTTCCCCACTACAGCAGACACTCTCCTCCAACACCGGACCACCAACAACAGCCACCACAACCTGCACCAAGGCACCCACCCTTTTGCCCTTGCCATCCATACGGCTCTCCCACCAACACTTCCCTCCTCCTTTTCCTCCCCTCCTCCTACTTTCAACAGCCCGAACCACACTTCCCCACTACAGCAGACACTCTCCTCCAACACCGGACTACCAACAACAGCCACCACAACCTGCACCAAGGCACCCACCCTTTGGCCCTTGCCATCCATACGGCTCTCCCACCAACACTTCCCTCCTCCTTTTCCTCCCCTCCTCCTGTTTTTGACAGCCCTGACCACACTTCCCCACTACAGCAGACACTCTCCTCCAACACCGGACTACCAACAACAGCCACCACAACCTGACCCAAGGCACCCACCCTTTTGCCCTTGCCATCCATACGGCTCTCCCACCAACACTTCCCTCCTCCTTTTCCTCCCCTCCTCCTGTTTTTGACAGCCCTGACCACACTTCCCCACTACAGCAGACACTCTCCTCCAACACCGGACTACCAACAACAGCCACCACAACCTGCACCAAGGCACCCACCCTTTTGGCACTGGCATGCACACGGCTCTCCCACCAACACTTCCCTCCTCCTTTTCCTCCCCTCCTCCTACTTTCAACAGCCCGAACCACACTTCCCCACTACAGCAGACACTCTCCTCCAACACCCGACTACCAACAACAGCCACCACAACCTGCACCAAGGCACCCACCCTTTTGGCATTGGCATGCACACGGCTCTCCCACCAACACTTCCCTCCTCCTTTTCCTCCCCTCCTCCGACTTTCAACAGCCCGAACCACACTTCCCCACTACAGCAGACACTCTCCTCCAACACCGGACTACCAACAACAGCCACCACAACCTGACCCAAGGCACCCACCCTTTGGCCCTTGCCATCCATACGGCTCTCCCACCAACACTTCCCTCCTCCTTTTCCTCCCCTCCTCCTACTTTCAACAGCCCGAACCACACTTCCCCACTACAGCAGACACTCTCCTCCAACACCGGACTACCAACAACAGCCACCACAACCTGACCCAAGGCACCCACCCTTTGGCCCTTGCCATCCATACGGCTCTCCCACCAACACTTCCCTCCTCCTTTTCCTCCCCTCCTCCTGTTTTTGACAGCCCTGACCACACTTCCCCACTACAGCAGACACTCTCCTCCAACACCGGACTACCAACAACAGCCACCACAACCTGCACCAAGGCACCCACCCTTTGGCCCTTGCCATCCATACGGCTCTCCCACCAACACTTCCCTCCTCCTTTTCCTCCCCTCCTCCGACTTTCAACAGCCCGAACCACACTTCCCCACTACAGCAGACACTCTCCTCCAACACCGGACTACCAACAACAGCCACCACAACCTGACCCAAGGCACCCACCCTTTGGCCCTTGCCATCCATACGGCTCTCCCACCAACACTTCCCTCCTCCTTTTCCTCCCCTCCTCCTACTTTCAACAGCCCGAACCACACTTCCCCACTACAGCAGACACTCTCCTCCAACACCGGACTACCAACAACAGCCACCACAACCTGCACCAAGGCACCCACCCTTTTGCCCTTGCCATCCATACGGCTCTCCCACCAACACTTCCCTCCTCCTTTTCCTCCCCTCCTCCTACTTTCAACAGCCCTGACCACACTTCCCCACTACAGCAGACACTCTCCTCCAACACCCAACTACCAACAACAGCCACCACAACCTGACCCAAGGCACCCACCCTTTTGCCCTTGCCATCCATACGGCTCTCCCACCAACACTTCCCTCCTCCTTTTCCTCCCCTCCTCCGACTTTCAACAGCCCGAACCACACTTCCCCACTACAGCAGACACTCTCCTCCAACACCCAACTACCAACAACAGCCACCACAAGCTGCACCAAGGCACCCACACTTTGGCCCTTGCCATCCATACGGCTCTCCCACCAACACTTCCCTCCTCCTTTTCCTCCCCTCCTCCTACTTTCAACAGCCCTGACCACACTTCCCCACTACAGCAGACACTCTCCTCCAACACCCAACTACCAACAACAGCCACCACAACCTGCACCAAGGCACCCACCCTTTTGGCACTGGCATGCACACGGCTCTCCCACCAACACTTCCCTCCTCCTTTTCCTCCCCTCCTCCTACTTTCAACAGCCCGAACCACACTTCCCCACTACAGCAGACACTCTCCTCCAACACCCAACTACCAACAACAGCCACCACAACCTGACCCAAGGCACCCACCCTTTGGCCCTTGCCATCCATACGGCTCTCCCACCAACACTTCCCTCCTCCTTTTCCTCCCCTCCTCCGACTTTCAACAGCCCGAACCACACTTCCCCACTACAGCAGACACTCTCCTCCAACACCGGACTACCAACAACAGCCACCACAACCTGACCCAAGGCACCCACCCTTTGGCCCTTGCCATCCATACGGCTCTCCCACCAACACTTCCCTCCTCCTTTTCCTCCCCTCCTCCTACTTTCAACAGCCCGAACCACACTTCCCCACTACAGCAGACACTCTCCTCCAACACCCAACTACCAAAAACAGTCACCACAACCTGACCCAAGGCACCCACCCTTTTGGCACTGGCATGCACACGGCTCTCCCACCAACACTTCCCTCCTCCTTTTCCTCCCCTCCTCCGACTTTCAACAGCCCGAACCACACTTCCCCACTACAGCAGACACTCTCCTCCAACACCGGACTACCAACAACAGCCACCACAACCTGACCCAAGGCACCCAGCCTTTTGGCACTGGCATGCACACGGCTCTCCCACCAACACTTCCCTCCTCCTTTTCCTCCCCTCCTCCTACTTTCAACAGCCTGAACCACACTTCCCCACTACAGCAGACACTCTCCTCCAACACCAGACCACCAACAACAGCCACCACAACCTGACCCAAGGCACCCACCCTTTGGCCCTTGCCATCCATACGGCTCTCCCACCAACACTTCCCTCCTCCTTTTCCTCCCCTCCTCCTACTTTCAACAGCCCGAACCACACTTCCCCACTACAGCAGACTCTCTCCTCCAACACCCAACTACCAACAACAGCCACCACAACCTGCACCAAGGCACCCACCCTTTGGCCCTTGCCATCCATACGGCTCTCCCACCAACACTTCCCTCCTCCTTTTCCTCCCCTCCTCCTACTTTCAACAGCCCGAACCACACTTCCCCACTACAGCAGACACTCTCCTCCAACACCGGACTACCAACAACAGCCACCACAACCTGCACCAAGGCACCCACCCTTTTGCCCTTGCCATCCATACGGCTCTCCCACCAACACTTCCCTCCTCCTTTTCCTCCCCTCCTCCTACTTTCAACAGCCCTGACCACACTTCCCCACTACAGCAGACACTCTCCTCCAACACCGGACTACCAACAACAGCCACCACAACCTGCACCAAGGCACCCACCCTTTGGCCCTTGCCATCCATATGGCGCTCCCACCAACACTTCCCTCCTCCTTTTCCTCCCCTCCTCCTACTTTCAACAGCCTGAACCACACTTCCCCACTACAGCAGACACTCTCCTCCAACACCAGACCACCAACAACAGCCACCACAACCTGACCCAAGGCACCCACCCTTTTGCCCTTGCCATCCATACGGCTCTCCCACCAACACTTCCCTCCTCCTTTTCCTCCCCTCCTCCTACTTTCAACAGCCCGAACCACACTTCCCCACTACAGCAGACACTCTCCTCCAACACCGGACTACCAACAACAGCCACCACAACCTGACCCAAGGCACCCACCCTTTGGCCCTTGCCATCCATACGGCTCTCCCACCAACACTTCCCTCCTCCTTTTCCTCCCCTCCTCCTACTTTCAACAGCCCGAACCACACTTCCCCACTACAGCAGACACTCTCCTCCAACACCCAACTACCAACAACAGCCACCACAACCTGACCCAAGGCACCCACCCTTTTGGCATTGGCATGCACACGGCTCTCCCACCAACACTTCCCTCCTCCTTTTCCTCCCCTCCTCCTACTTTCAACAGCCCTGACCACACTTCCCCACTACAGAAGACACTCTCCTCCAACACCGGACCACCAACAACAGCCACCACAACCTGACCCAAGGCACCCACACTTTTGGCCTTGCCATCCATACGGCTCTCCCACCAACACTTCCCTCCTCCTTTTCCTCCCCTCCTCCTACTTTCAACAGCCCGAACCACACTTCCCCACTACAGCAGACACTCTCCTCCAACACCGGACTACCAACAACAGCCACCACAACCTGCACCAAGGCACCCACCCTTTGGCCCTTGCCATCCATACGGCTCTCCCACCAACACTTCCCTCCTCCTTTTCCTCCCCTCCTCCTACTTTCAACAGCCCGAACCACACTTCCCCACTACAGCAGACACTCTCCTCCAACACCGGACCACCAACAACAGCCACCACAACCTGACCCAAGGCACCCACCCTTTTGCCCTTGCCATCCATACGGCTCTCCCACCAACACTTCCCTCCTCCTTTTCCTCCCCTCCTCCGACTTTCAACAGCCCGAACCACACTTCCCCACTACAGCAGACACTCTCCTCCAACACCCAACTACCAACAACAGCCACCACAACCTGACCCAAGGCACCCACCCTTTTGGCACTGGCATGCACACGGCTCTCCCACCAACACTTCCCTCCTCCTTTTCCTCCCCTCCTCCTACTTTCAACAGCCCTGACCACACTTCCCCACTACAGCAGACACTCTCCTCCAACACCGGACTACCAACAACAGCCACCACAACCTGACCCAAGGCACCCACCCTTTGGCCCTTGCCATCCATACGGCTCTCCCACCAACACTTCCCTCCTCCTTTTCCTCCCCTCCTCCTACTTTCAACAGCCCGAACCACACTTCCCCACTACAGCAGACACTCTCCTCCAACACCGGACTACCAACAACAGCCACCACAAGCTGCACCAAGGCACCCACCCTTTTGGCACTGGCATGCACACGGCTCTCCCACCAACACTTCCCTCCTCCTTTTCCTCCCCTCCTCCTACTTTCAACAGCCCGAACCACACTTCCCCACTACAGCAGACACTCTCCTCCAACACCGGACCACCAACAACAGCCACCACAACCTGACCCAAGGCACCCACCCTTTTGGCACTGGCATGCACACGGCTCTCCCACCAACACTTCCCTCCTCCTTTTCCTCCCCTCCTCCGACTTTCAACAGCCCGAACCACACTTCCCCACTACAGCAGACACTCTCCTCCAACACCGGACTACCAACAACAGCCACCACAACCTGACCCAAGGCACCCACCCTTTGGCCCTTGCCATCCATACGGCTCTCCCACCAACACTTCCCTCCTCCTTTTCCTCCCCTCCTCCTACTTTCAACAGCCCTGACCACACTTCCCCACTACAGCAGACACTCTCCTCCAACACCGGACTACCAACAACAGCCACCACAACCTGCACCAAGGCACCCACCCTTTTGGCACTGGCATGCACACGGCTCTCCCACCAACACTTCCCTCCTCCTTTTCCTCCCCTCCTCCTACTTTCAACAGCCCGAACCACACTTCCCCACTACAGCAGACACTCTCCTCCAACACCGGACTACCAACAACAGCCACCACAACCTGCACCAAGGCACCCACCCTTTTGGCATTGGCATGCACACGGCTCTCCCACCAACACTTCCCTCCTCCTTTTCCTCCCCTCCTCCTACTTTCAACAGCCCGAACCACACTTCCCCACTACAGCAGACACTCTCCTCCAACACCGGACTACCAACAACAGCCACCACAACCTGACCCAAGGCACCCACCCTTTGGCCCTTGCCATCCATACGGCTCTCCCACCAACACTTCCCTCCTCCTTTTCCTCCCCTCCTCCTACTTTCAACAGCCCGAACCACACTTCCCCACTACAGCAGACACTCTCCTCCAACACCCAACTACCAACAACAGCCACCACAACCTGCACCAAGGCACCCACCCTTTTGGCACTGGCATGCATACGGCTCTCCCACCAACACTTCCCTCCTCCTTTTCCTCCCCTCCTCCGACTTTCAACAGCCCGAACCACACTTCCCCACTACAGCAGACACTCTCCTCCAACACCGGACTACCAACAACAGCCACCACAACCTGACCCAAGGCACCCACCCTTTGGCCCTTGCCATCCATACGGCTCTCCCACCAACACTTCCCTCCTCCTTTTCCTCCCCTCCTCCTGTTTTTGACAGCCCTGACCACACTTCCCCACTACAGCAGACACTCTCCTCCAACACCGGACTACCAACAACAGCCACCACAACCTGCACCAAGGCACCCACCCTTTTGCCCTTGCCATCCATACGGCTCTCCCACCAACACTTCCCTCCTCCTTTTCCTCCCCTCCTCCGACTTTCAACAGCCCGAACCACACTTCCCCACTACAGCAGACACTCTCCTCCAACACCGGACTACCAACAACAGCCACCACAACCTGACCCAAGGCACCCACCCTTTTGCCCTTGCCATCCATACGGCTCTCCCACCAACACTTCCCTCCTCCTTTTCCTCCCCTCCTCCTACTTTCAACAGCCCGAACCACACTTCCCCACTACAGCAGACACTCTCCTCCAACACCCAACTACCAAAAACAGTCACCACAACCTGACCCAAGGCACCCACCCTTTTGGCACTGGCATGCACACGGCTCTCCCACCAACACTTCCCTCCTCCTTTTCCTCCCCTCCTCCTACTTTCAACAGCCCGAACCACACTTCCCCACTACAGCAGACACTCTCCTCCAACACCGGACTACCAACAACAGCCACCACAACCTGACCCAAGGCACCCACCCTTTTGGCACTGGCATGCACACGGCTCTCCCACCAACACTTCCCTCCTCCTTTTCCTCCCCTCCTCCTACTTTCAACAGCCTGAACCACACTTCCCCACTACAGCAGACTCTCTCCTCCAACACCCAACTACCAACAACAGCCACCACAACCTGACCCAAGGCACCCACCCTTTGGCCCTTGCCATCCATACGGCTCTCCCACCAACACTTCCCTCCTCCTTTTCCTCCCCTCCTCCTGTTTTTGACAGCCCTGACCACACTTCCCCACTACAGCAGACACTCTCCTCCAACACCCAACTACCAACAACAGCCACCACAACCTGACCCAAGGCACCCACCCTTTGGCCCTTGCCATCCATACGGCTCTCCCACCAACACTTCCCTCCTCCTTTTCCTCCCCTCCTCCTACTTTCAACAGCCCTGACCACACTTCCCCACTACAGCAGACACTCTCCTCCAACACCCAACTACCAACAACAGCCACCACAACCTGACCCAAGGCACCCACCCTTTTGCCCTTGCCATCCATACGGCTCTCCCACCAACACTTCCCTCCTCCTTTTCCTCCCCTCCTCCGACTTTCAACAGCCCGAACCACACTTCCCCACTACAGCAGACACTCTCCTCCAACACCCAACTACCAACAACAGCCACCACAACCTGACCCAAGGCACCCACCCTTTGGCCCTTGCCATCCATACGGCTCTCCCACCAACACTTCCCTCCTCCTTTTCCTCCCCTCCTCCTACTTTCAACAGCCCGAACCACACTTCCCCACTACAGCAGACACTCTCCTCCAACACCGGACTACCAACAACAGCCACCACAACCTGACCCAAGGCACCCACCCTTTTGGCACTGGCATGCACACGGCTCTCCCACCAACACTTCCCTCCTCCTTTTCCTCCCCTCCTCCTACTTTCAACAGCCCGAACCACACTTCCCCACTACAGCAGACACTCTCCTCCAACACCGGACTACCAACAACAGCCACCACAACCTGCACCAAGGCACCCACCCTTTGGCCCTTGCCATCCATACGGCTCTCCCACCAACACTTCCCTCCTCCTTTTCCTCCCCTCCTCCGACTTTCAACAGCCCTGACCACACTTCCCCACTACAGCAGACACTCTCCTCCAACACCGGACTACCAACAACAGCCACCACAACCTGACCCAAGGCACCCACCCTTTGGCCCTTGCCATCCATACGGCTCTCCCACCAACACTTCCCTCCTCCTTTTCCTCCCCTCCTCCTACTTTCAACAGCCCGAACCACACTTCCCCACTACAGCAGACACTCTCCTCCAACACCGGACTACCAACAACAGCCACCACAACCTGCACCAAGGCACCCACCCTTTTGGCACTGGCATGCACACGGCTCTCCCACCAACACTTCCCTCCTCCTTTTCCTCCCCTCCTCCGACTTTCAACAGCCTGAACCACACTTCCCCACTACAGCAGACACTCTCCTCCAACACCAGACCACCAACAACAGCCACCACAACCTGACCCAAGGCACCCACCCTTTGGCCCTTGCCATCCATACGGCTCTCCCACCAACACTTCCCTCCTCCTTTTCCTCCCCTCCTCCTACTTTCAACAGCCCGAACCACACTTCCCCACTACAGCAGACTCTCTCCTCCAACACCCAACTACCAACAACAGCCACCACAACCTGCACCAAGGCACCCACCCTTTGGCCCTTGCCATCCATACGGCTCTCCCACCAACACTTCCCTCCTCCTTTTCCTCCCCTCCTCCAACTTTCAACAGCCCGAACCACACTTCCCCACTACAGCAGACACTCTCCTCCAACACCGGACTACCAACAACAGCCACCACAACCTGACCCAAGGCACCCACCCTTTGGCCCTTGCCATCCATACGGCTCTCCCACCAACACTTCCCTCCTCCTTTTCCTCCCCTCCTCCTACTTTCAACAGCCCTGACCACACTTCCCCACTACAGCAGACACTCTCCTCCAACACCGGACTACCAACAACAGCCACCACAACCTGACCCAAGGCACCCACCCTTTGGCCCTTGCCATCCATACGGCTCTCCCACCAACACTTCCCTCCTCCTTTTCCTCCCCTCCTCCTACTTTCAACAGCCCGAACCACACTTCCCCACTACAGCAGACACTCTCCTCCAACACCCAACTACCAACAACAGCCACCACAACCTGACCCAAGGCACCCACCCTTTGGCCCTTGCCATCCATACGGCTCTCCCACCAACACTTCCCTCCTCCTTTTCCTCCCCTCCTCCGACTTTCAACAGCCCGAACCACACTTCCCCACTACAGCAGACACTCTCCTCCAACACCGGACTACCAACAACAGCCACCACAACCTGACCCAAGGCACCCACCCTTTTGGCACTGGCATGCACACGGCTCTCCCACCAACACTTCCCTCCTCCTTTTCCTCCCCTCCTCCTGTTTTTGACAGCCCGAACCACACTTCCCCACTACAGCAGACACTCTCCTCCAACACCGGACTACCAACAACAGCCACCACAACCTGACCCAAGGCACCCACCCTTTGGCCCTTGCCATCCATACGGCTCTCCCACCAACACTTCCCTCCTCCTTTTCCTCCCCTCCTCCTGTTTTTGACAGCCCTGACCACACTTCCCCACTACAGCAGACACTCTCCTCCAACACCGGACTACCAACAACAGCCACCACAACCTGCACCAAGGCACCCACCCTTTGGCCCTTGCCATCCATACGGCTCTCCCACCAACACTTCCCTCCTCCTTTTCCTCCCCTCCTCCTACTTTCAACAGCCCGAACCACACTTCCCCACTACAGCAGACACTCTCCTCCAACACCGGACTACCAACAACAGCCACCACAACCTGACCCAAGGCACCCACCCTTTGGCCCTTGCCATCCATACGGCTCTCCCACCAACACTTCCCTCCTCCTTTTCCTCCCCTCCTCCTGTTTTTGACAGCCCTGACCACACTTCCCCACTACAGCAGACACTCTCCTCCAACACCGGACTACCAACAACAGCCACCACAACCTGCACCAAGGCACCCACCCTTTGGCCCTTGCCATCCATACGGCTCTCCCACCAACACTTCCCTCCTCCTTTTCCTCCCCTCCTCCTGTTTTTGACAGCCCTGACCACACTTCCCCACTACAGCAGACACTCTCCTCCAACACCGGACTACCAACAACAGCCACCACAACCTGCACCAAGGCACCCACCCTTTGGCCCTTGCCATCCATACGGCTCTCCCACCAACACTTCCCTCCTCCTTTTCCTCCCCTCCTCCTACTTTCAACAGCCCGAACCACACTTCCCCACTACAGCAGACACTCTCCTCCAACACCGGACTACCAACAACAGCCACCACAACCTGACCCAAGGCACCCACCCTTTTGCCCTTGCCATCCATACGGCTCTCCCACCAACACTTCCCTCCTCCTTTTCCTCCCCTCCTCCTACTTTCAACAGCCCTGACCACACTTCCCCACTACAGCAGACACTCTCCTCCAACACCGGACTACCAACAACAGCCACCACAACCTGACCCAAGGCACCCACCCTTTGGCCCTTGCCATCCATACGGCTCTCCCACCAACACTTCCCTCATCCGTTTCCTCCCCTCCTCCTACTTTCAACACCCCGAACCACACTTCCCCACTACAGCAGACACTCTCCTCCAACACCGGACTACCAAAAACAGTCACCACAACCTGACCCAAGGCACCCACCCTTTTGGCACTGGCATGCACACGGCTCTCCCACCAACACTTCCCTCCTCCTTTTCCTCCCCTCCTCCTACTTTCAACAGCCCGAACCACACTTCCCCACTACAGCAGACACTCTCCTCCAACACCCAACTACCAACAACAGCCACCACAACCTGACCCAAGGCACCCACCCTTTTGGCACTGGCATGCACACGGCTCTCCCACCAACACTTCCCTCCTCCTTTTCCTCCCCTCCTCCTACTTTCAACAGCCTGAACCACACTTCCCCACTACAGCAGACTCTCTCCTCCAACACCGGACTACCAACAACAGCCACCACAACCTGCACCAAGGCACCCACCCTTTGGCCCTTGCCATCCATACGGCTCTCCCACCAACACTTCCCTCCTCCTTTTCCTCCCCTCCTCCTACTTTCAACAGCCCGAACCACACTTCCCCACTACAGCAGACACTCTCCTCCAACACCCAACTACCAACAACAGCCACCACAACCTGCACCAAGGCACCCACCCTTTTGCCCTTGCCATCCATACGGCTCTCCCACCAACACTTCCCTCCTCCTCTTCCTCCCCTCCTCCTACTTTCAACAGCCCTGACCACACTTCCCCACTACAGCAGACACTCTCCTCCAACACCCAACTACCAACAACAGCCACCACAACCTGCACCAAGGCACCCACCCTTTTGCCCTTGCCATCCATACGGCTCTCCCACCAACACTTCCCTCCTCCTTTTCCTCCCCTCCTCCGACTTTCAACAGCCCGAACCACACTTCCCCACTACAGCAGACACTCTCCTCCAACACCGGACTACCAACAACAGCCACCACAACCTGCACCAAGGCACCCACCCTTTGGCCCTTGCCATCCATACGGCTCTCCCACCAACACTTCCCTCCTCCTTTTCCTCCCCTCCTCCGACTTTCAACAGCCCGAACCACACTTCCCCACTACAGCAGACACTCTCCTCCAACACCCAACTACCAACAACAGCCACCACAACCTGCACCAAGGCACCCACCCTTTTGGCACTGGCATGCACACGGCTCTCCCACCAACACTTCCCTCCTCCTTTTCCTCCCCTCCTCCTACTTTCAACAGCCCGAACCACACTTCCCCACTACAGCAGACACTCTCCTCCAACACCGGACTACCAACAACAGCCACCACAACCTGCACCAAGGCACCCACCCTTTTGCCCTTGCCATCCATACGGCTCTCCCACCAACACTTCCCTCCTCCTTTTCCTCCCCTCCTCCTACTTTCAACAGCCCGAACCACACTTCCCCACTACAGCAGACACTCTCCTCCAACACCGGACCACCAACAACAGCCACCACAACCTGCACCAAGGCACCCACACTTTTGCCCTTGCCATCCATATGGCGCTCCCACCAACACTTCCCTCCTCCTTTTCCTCCCCTCCTCCTGTTTTTGACACCCCTGACCACACTTCCCCACTACAGCAGACACTCTCCTCCAACACCGGACTACCAACAACAGCCACCACAACCTGCACCAAGGCACCCACCCTTTGGCCCTTGCCATCCATACGGCTCTCCCACCAACACTTCCCTCCTCCTTTTCCTCCCCTCCTCCTACTTTCAACAGCCCTAACCACACTTCCCCACTACAGCAGAGACTCTCCTCCAACACCGGACCACCAACAACAGCCACCACAACCTGCACCAAGGCACCCACCCTTTTGGCACTGGCATGCACACGGCTCTCCCACCAACACTTCCCTCCTCCTTTTCCTCCCCTCCTCCTACTTTCAACAGCCCGAACCACACTTCCCCACTACAGCAGACACTCTCCTCCAACACCGGACTACCAACAACAGCCACCACAACCTGACCCAAGGCACCCACCCTTTGGCCCTTGCCATCCATACGGCTCTCCCACCAACACTTCCCTCCTCCTTTTCCTCCCCTCCTCCGACTTTCAACAGCCCGAACCACACTTCCCCACTACAGCAGACACTCTCCTCCAACACCGGACTACCAACAACAGCCACCACAACCTGCACCAAGGCACCCCCCCCTTTTGGCATTGGCATGCACACGGCTCTCCCACCAACACTTCCCTCCTCCTTTTCCTCCCCTCCTCCTACTTTCAACAGCCCGAACCACACTTCCCCACTACAGCAGACACTCTCCTCCAACACCGGACTACCAACAACAGCCACCACAACCTGACCCAAGGCACCCACCCTTTTGGCATTGGCATGCACACGGCTCTCCCACCAACACTTCCCTCCTCCTTTTCCTCCCCTCCTCCTACTTTCAACAGCCCGAACCACACTTCCCCACTACAGCAGACACTCTCCTCCAACACCCAACTACCACCAACAGCCACCACAACCTGCACCAAGGCACCCACCCTTTGGCCCTTGCCATCCATACGGCTCTCCCACCAACACTTCCCTCCTCCTTTTCCTCCCCTCCTCCTACTTTCTACAGCCCGAACCACACTTCCCCACTACAGCAGACACTCTCCTCCAACACCGGACTACCAACAACAGCCACCACAACCTGACCCAAGGCACCCACCCTTTGGCCCTTGCCATCCATACGGCTCTCCCACCAACACTTCCCTCCTCCTTTTCCTCCCCTCCTCCTACTTTCAACAGCCCGAACCACACTTCCCCACTACAGCAGACACTCTCCTCCAACACCGGACTACCAACAACAGCCACCACAACCTGACCCAAGGCACCCACCCTTTGGCCCTTGCCATCCATACGGCTCTCCCACCAACACTTCCCTCCTCCTTTTCCTCCCCTCCTCCTGTTTTTGACAGCCCTGACCACACTTCCCCACTACAGCAGACACTCTCCTCCAACACCCAACTACCAACAACAGCCACCACAACCTGACCCAAGGCACCCACCCTTTTGCCCTTGCCATCCATACGGCTCTCCCACCAACACTTCCCTCATCCTTTTCCTCCCCTCCTCCGACTTTCAACAGCCCGAACCACACTTCCCCACTACAGCAGACACTCTCCTCCAACACCGGACTACCAACAACAGCCACCACAACCTGACCCAAGGCACCCACCCTTTTGCCCTTGCCATCCATACGGCTCTCCCACCAACACTTCCCTCCTCCTTTTCCTCCCCTCCTCCTACTTTCAACAGCCCAAACCACACTTCCCCACTACAGCAGACACTCTCCTCCAACACCGGACTACCAACAACAGCCACCACAACCTGCACCAAGGCACCCACCCTTTTGGCACTGGCATGCACACGGCTCTCCCACCAACACTTCCCTCCTCCTTTTCCTCCCCTCCTCCTACTTTCAACAGCCTGAACCACACTTCCCCACTACAGCAGACTCTCTCCTCCAACACCGCACTACCAACAACAGCCACCACAACCTGCACCAAGGCACCCACCCTTTGGCCCTTGCCATCCATACGGCTCTCCCACCAACACTTCCCTCCTCCTTTTCCTCCCCTCCTCCTACTTTCAACAGCCCGAACCACACTTCCCCACTACAGCAGACACTCTCCTCCAACACCGGACTACCAACAACAGCCACCACAACCTGCACCAAGGCACCCACCCTTTGGCCCTTGCCATCCATACGGCTCTCCCACCAACACTTCCCTCCTCCTTTTCCTCCCCTCCTCCTACTTTCAACAGCCCAAACCACACTTCCCCACTACAGCAGACACTCTCCTCCAACACCGGACTACCAACAACAGCCACCACAACCTGCACCAAGGCACCCACCCTTTTGCCCTTGCCATCCATACGGCTCTCCCACCAACACTTCCCTCCTCCTTTTCCTCCCCTCCTCCGACTTTCAACAGCCCGAACCACACTTCCCCACTACAGCAGACACTCTCCTCCAACACCCAACTACCAACAACAGCCACCACAACCTGACCCAAGGCACCCACCCTTTTGGCACTGGCATGCACACGGCTCTCCCACCAACACTTCCCTCCTCCTTTTCCTCCCCTCCTCCTACTTTCAACAGCCCGAACCACACTTCCCCACTACAGCAGACACTCTCCTCCAACACCGGACTACCAACAACAGCCACCACAACCTGCACCAAGGCACCCACCCTTTTGGCACTGGCATGCACACGGCTCTCCCACCAACACTTCCCTCCTCCTTTTCCTCCCCTCCTCCTACTTTCAACAGCCCGAACCACACTTCCCCACTACAGCAGACACTCTCCTCCAACACCCAACTACCAACAACAGCCACCACAACCTGCACCAAGGCACCCACCCTTTTGCCCTTGCCATCCATACGGCTCTCCCACCAACACTTCCCTCCTCCTTTTCCTCCCCTCCTCCTACTTTCAACAGCCCGAACCACACTTCCCCACTACAGCAGACACTCTCCTCCAACACCGGACTACCAAAAACAGTCACCACAACCTGACCCAAGGCACCCACCCTTTTGGCACTGGCATACACACGGCTCTCCCACCAACACTTCCCTCCTCCTTTTCCTCCCCTCCTCCTACTTTCAACAGCCCGAACCACACTTCCCCACTACAGCAGACACTCTCCTCCAACACCGGACTACCAACAACAGCCACCACAACCTGACCCAAGGCACCCACCCTTTTGGCACTGGCATGCACACGGCTCTCCCACCAACACTTTCCTCCTCCTTTTCCTCCCCTCCTCCGACTTTCAACAGCCTGAACCACACTTCCCCACTACAGCAGACACTCTCCTCCAACACCAGACCACCAACAACAGCCACCACAACCTGCACCAAGGCACCCACCCTTTGGCCCTTGCCATCCATACGGCTCTCCCACCAACACTTCCCTCCTCCTTTTCCTCCCCTCCTCCGACTTTCAACAGCCCGAACCACACTTCCCCACTACAGCAGACACTCTCCTCCAACACCGGACTACCAACAACAGTCACCACAACCTGCACCAAGGCACCCACCCTTTGGCCCTTGCCATCCATACGGCTCTCCCACCAACACTTCCCTCCTCCTTTTCCTCCCCTCCTCCTGTTTTTGACAGCCCTGACCACACTTCCCCACTACAGCAGACACTCTCCTCCAACACCGGACTACCAACAACAGCCACCACAACCTGACCCAAGGCACCCACCCTTTGGCCCTTGCCATCCATACGGCTCTCCCACCAACACTTCCCTCCTCCTTTTCCTCCCCTCCTCCGACTTTCAACAGCCCGAACCACACTTCCCCACTACAGCAGACACTCTCCTCCAACACCGGACTACCAACAACAGCCACCACAACCTGCACCAAGGCACCCACCCTTTTGGCACTGGCATGCACACGGCTCTCCCACCAACACTTCCCTCCTCCTTTTCCTCCCCTCCTCCGACTTTCAACAGCCCGAACCACACTTCCCCACTACAGCAGACACTCTCCTCCAACACCGGACTACCAACAACAGCCACCACAACCTGCACCAAGGCACCCACCCTTTTGGCACTGGCATGCACACGGCTCTCCCACCAACACTTCCCTCCTCCTTTTCCTCCCCTCCTCCGACTTTCAACAGCCTGAACCACACTTCCCCACTACAGCAGACTCTCTCCTCCAACACCCAACTACCAACAACAGCCACCACAACCTGACCCAAGGCACCCACCCTTTTGCCCTTGCCATCCATACGGCTCTCCCACCAACACTTCCCTCCTCCTTTTCCTCCCCTCCTCCTACTTTCAACAGCCCGAACCACACTTCCCCACTACAGCAGACACTCTCCTCCAACACCGGACTACCAACAACAGCCACCACAACCTGACCCAAGGCACCCACCCTTTTGCAACTGGCATGCACACGGCTCTCCCACCAACACTTCCCTCCTCCTTTTCCTCCCCTCCTCCGACTTTCAACAGCCCGAACCACACTTCCCCACTACAGCAGACACTCTCCTCCAACACCGGACTACCAACAACAGCCACCACAACCTGACCCAAGGCACCCACCCTTTGGCCCTTGCCATCCATACGGCTCTCCCACCAACACTTCCCTCCTCCTTTTCCTCCCCTCCTCCGACTTTCAACAGCCCGAACCACACTTCCCCACTACAGCAGACACTCTCCTCCAACACCGGACTACCAACAACAGCCACCACAACCTGCACCAAGGCACCCACCCTTTGGCCCTTGCCATCCATACGGCTCTCCCACCAACACTTCCCTCCTCCTTTTCCTCCCCTCCTCTGACTTTCAACAGCCCGAACCACACTTCCCCACTACAGCAGACACTCTCCTCCAACACCGGACTACCAACAACAGCCACCACAACCTGACCCAAGGCACCCACCCTTTGGCCCTTGCCATCCATACGGCTCTCCCACCAACACTTCCCTCCTCCTTTTCCTCCCCTCCTCCTGTTTTTGACAGCCCTGACCACACTTCCCCACTACAGCAGACACTCTCCTCCAACACCGGACTACCAACAACAGCCACCACAACCTGCACCAAGGCACCCACCCTTTGGCCCTTGCCATCCATACGGCTCTCCCACCAACACTTCCCTCCTCCTTTTCCTCCCCTCCTCCTACTTTCAACAGCCCGAACCACACTTCCCCACTACAGCAGACACTCTCCTCCAACACCGGACTACCAACAACAGCCACCACAACCTGACCCAAGGCACCCACCCTTTGGCCCTTGCCATCCATACGGCTCTCCCACCAACACTTCCCTCCTCCTTTTCCTCCCCTCCTCCGACTTTCAACAGCCCGAACCACAATTCCCCACTACAGCAGACACTCTCCTCCAACACCGGACTACCAACAACAGCCACCACAACCTGACCCAAGGCACCCACCCTTTTGCCCTTGCCATCCATACGGCTCTCCCACCAACACTTCCCTCCTCCTTTTCCTCCCCTCCTCCTGTTTTTGACAGCCCTGACCACACTTCCCCACTACAGCAGACACTCTCCTCCAACACCGGACTACCAACAACAGCCACCACAACCTGACCCAAGGCACCCACCCTTTTGGCACTGGCATGCACACGGCTCTCCCACCAACACTTCCCTCCTCCTTTTCCTCCCCTCCTCCTACTTTCAACAGCCCGAACCACACTTCCCCACTACAGCAGACACTCTCCTCCAACACCCAACTACCAACAACAGCCACCACAACCTGACCCAAGGCACCCACCCTTTTGCCCTTGCCATCCATACGGCTCTCCCACCAACACTTCCCTCCTCCTTTTCCTCCCCTCCTCCGACTTTCAACAGCCCGAACCACACTTCCCCACTACAGCAGACACTCTCCTCCAACACCGGACTACCAACAACAGCCACCACAACCTGACCCAAGGCACCCACCCTTTGGCCCTTGCCATCCATACGGCTCTCCCACCAACACTTCCCTCCTCCTTTTCCTCCCCTCCTCCTACTTTCAACAGCCCGAACCACACTTCCCCACTACAGCAGACACTCTCCTCCAACACCCAACTACCAAAAACAGTCACCACAACCTGACCCAAGGCACCCACCCTTTTGGCACTGGCATGCACACGGCTCTCCCACCAACACTTCCCTCCTCCTTTTCCTCCCCTCCTCCTACTTTCAACAGCCCGAACCACACTTCCCCACTACAGCAGACACTCTCCTCCAACACCGGACTACCAACAACAGCCACCACAACCTGACCCAAGGCACCCACCCTTTTGGCACTGGCATGCACACGGCTCTCCCACCAACACTTTCCTCCTCCTTTTCCTCCCCTCCTCCTACTTTCAACAGCCTGAACCACACTTCCCCACTACAGCAGACACTCTCCTCCAACACCAGACCACCAACAACAGCCACCACAACCTGCACCAAGGCACCCACCCTTTGGCCCTTGCCATCCATACGGCTCTCCCACCAACACTTCCCTCCTCCTTTTCCTCCCCTCCTCCGACTTTCAACAGCCCGAACCACACTTCCCCACTACAGCAGACACTCTCCTCCAACACCGGACTACCAACAACAGTCACCACAACCTGCACCAAGGCACCCACCCTTTGGCCCTTGCCATCCATACGGCTCTCCCACCAACACTTCCCTCCTCCTTTTCCTCCCCTCCTCCTACTTTCAACAGCCCGAACCACACTTCCCCACTACAGCAGACACTCTCCTCCAACACCGGACTACCAACAACAGCCACCACAACCTGACCCAAGGCACCCACCCTTTGGCCCTTGCCATCCATACGGCTCTCCCACCAACACTTCCCTCCTCCTTTTCCTCCCCTCCTCCTGTTTTTGACAGCCCTGACCACACTTCCCCACTACAGCAGACACTCTCCTCCAACACCGGACTACCAACAACAGCCACCACAACCTGACCCAAGGCACCCACCCTTTGGCCCTTGCCATCCATACGGCTCTCCCACCAACACTTCCCTCATCCTTTTCCTCCCCTCCTCCGACTTTCAACAGCCCGAACCACACTTCCCCACTACAGCAGACACTCTCCTCCAACACCCAACTACCAACAACAGCCACCACAACCTGACCCAAGGCACCCACCCTTTTGCCCTTGCCATCCATACGGCTCTCCCACCAACACTTCCCTCCTCCTTTTCCTCCCCTCCTCCTGTTTTTGACAGCCCTGACCACACTTCCCCACTACAGCAGACACTCTCCTCCAACACCGGACTACCAACAACAGCCACCACAACCTGCACCAAGGCACCCACCCTTTTGGCACTGGCATGCACACGGCTCTCCCACCAACACTTCCCTCCTCCTTTTCCTCCCCTCCTCCTACTTTCAACAGCCCGAACCACACTTCCCCACTACAGCAGACACTCTCCTCCAACACCGGACTACCAACAACAGCCACCACAACCTGACGCAAGGCACCCACCCTTTTGGCACTGGCATGCACACGGCTCTCCCACCAACACTTCCCTCCTCCTTTTCCTCCCCTCCTCCTACTTTCAACAGCCCGAACCACACTTCCCCACTACAGCAGACACTCTCCTCCAACACCCAACTACCAACAACAGCCACCACAACCTGACCCAAGGCACCCACCCTTTTGGCACTGGCATGCACACGGCTCTCCCACCAACACTTCCCTCCTCCTTTTCCTCCCCTCCTCCTACTTTCAACAGCCCGAACCACACTTCCCCACTACAGCAGACACTCTCCTCCAACACCGGACTACCAACAACAGCCACCACAACCTGCACCAAGGCACCCACCCTTTTGGCACTGGCATGCACACGGCTCTCCCACCAACACTTCCCTCCTCCTTTTCCTCCCCTCCTCCTACTTTCAACAGCCCGAACCACACTTCCCCACTACAGCAGACACTCTCCTCCAACACCCAACTACCAACAACAGCCACCACAACCTGACCCAAGGCACCCACCCTTTTGCCCTTGCCATCCATACGGCTCTCCCACCAACACTTCCCTCCTCCTTTTCCTCCCCTCCTCCGACTTTCAACAGCCCGAACCACACTTCCCCACTACAGCAGACACTCTCCTCCAACACCGGACTACCAACAACAGCCACCACAACCTGACCCAAGGCACCCACCCTTTGGCCCTTGCCATCCATACGGCTCTCCCACCAACACTTCCCTCCTCCTTTTCCTCCCCTCCTCCTACTTTCAACAGCCCGAACCACACTTCCCCACTACAGCAGACACTCTCCTCCAACACCCAACTACCAAAAACAGTCACCACAACCTGCACCAAGGCACCCACCCTTTTGGCACTGGCATGCACACGGCTCTCCCACCAACACTTCCCTCCTCCTTTTCCTCCCCTCCTCCTACTTTCAACAGCCCGAACCACACTTCCCCACTACAGCAGACACTCTCCTCCAACACCGGACTACCAACAACAGCCACCACAACCTGCACCAAGGCACCCACCCTTTTGGCACTGGCATGCACACGGCTCTCCCACCAACACTTCCCTCCTCCTTTTCCTCCCCTCCTCCTACTTTCAACAGCCCGAACCACACTTCCCCACTACAGCAGACACTCTCCTCCAACACCGGACTACCAACAACAGCCACCACAACCTGACCCAAGGCACCCACCCTTTTGGCACTGGCATGCACACGGCTCTCCCACCAACACTTCCCTCCTCCTTTTCCTCCCCTCCTCCTACTTTCAACAGCCCGAACCACACTTCCCCACTACAGCAGACACTCTCCTCCAACACCGGACTACCAACAACAGCCACCACAACCTGCACCAAGGCACCCACCCTTTTGGCACTGGCATGCACACGGCTCTCCCACCAACACTTCCCTCCTCCTTTTCCTCCCCTCCTCCTACTTTCAACAGCCCGAACCACACTTCCCCACTACAGCAGACACTCTCCTCCAACACCCAACTACCAACAACAGCCACCACAACCTGACCCAAGGCACCCACCCTTTTGCCCTTGCCATCCATACGGCTCTCCCACCAACACTTCCCTCCTCCTTTTCCTCCCCTCCTCCTACTTTCAACAGCCCGAACCACACTTCCCCACTACAGCAGACACTCTCCTCCAACACCGGACTACCAACAACAGCCACCACAACCTGCACCAAGGCACCCACCCTTTGGCCCTTGCCATCCATACGGCTCTCCCACCAACACTTCCCTCCTCCTTTTCCTCCCCTCCTCCTGTTTTTGACATCCCTGACCACACTTCCCCACTACAGCAGACACTCTCCTCCAACACCCAACTACCAACAACAGCCACCACAACCTGACCCAAGGCACCCACCCTTTTGCCCTTGCCATCCATACGGCTCTCCCACCAACACTTCCCTCCTCCTTTTCCTCCCCTCCTCCTACTTTCAACAGCCCGAACCACACTTCCCCACTACAGCAGACACTCTCCTCCAACACCGGACTACCAACAACAGCCACCACAACCTGACCCAAGGCACCCACCCTTTTGGCACTGGCATGCACACGGCTCTCCCACCAACACTTTCCTCCTCCTTTTCCTCCCCTCCTCCTACTTTCAACAGCCTGAACCACACTTCCCCACTACAGCAGACACTCTCCTCCAACACCAGACCACCAACAACAGCCACCACAACCTGCACCAAGGCACCCACCCTTTGGCCCTTGCCATCCATACGGCTCTCCCACCAACACTTCCCTCCTCCTTTTCCTCCCCTCCTCCGACTTTCAACAGCCCGAACCACACTTCCCCACTACAGCAGACACTCTCCTCCAACACCGGACTACCAACAACAGTCTCCACAACCTGACCCAAGGCACCCACCCTTTGGCCCTTGCCATCCATACGGCTCTCCCACCAACACTTCCCTCCTCCTTTTCCTCCCCTCCTCCTACTTTCAACAGCCCGAACCACACTTCCCCACTACAGCAGACACTCTCCTCCAACACCGGACTACCAACAACAGTCACCACAACCTGACCCAAGGCACCCACCCTTTGGCCCTTGCCATCCATACGGCTCTCCCACCAACACTTCCCTCCTCCTTTTCCTCCCCTCCTCCTGTTTTTGACAGCCCTGACCACACTTCCCCACTACAGCAGACACTCTCCTCCAACACCGGACTACCAACAACAGCCACCACAACCTGACCCAAGGCACCCACCCTTTGGCCCTTGCCATCCATACGGCTCTCCCACCAACACTTCCCTCATCCTTTTCCTCCCCTCCTCCGACTTTCAACAGCCCGAACCACACTTCCCCACTACAGCAGACACTCTCCTCCAACACCGGACTACCAACAACAGCCACCACAACCTGACCCAAGGCACCCACCCTTTTGCCCTTGCCATCCATACGGCTCTCCCACCAACACTTCCCTCCTCCTTTTCCTCCCCTCCTCCTGTTTTTGACAGCCCTGACCACACTTCCCCACTACAGCAGACACTCTCCTCCAACACCGGACTACCAACAACAGCCACCACAACCTGACCCAAGGCACCCACCCTTTTGGCACTGGCATGCACACGGCTCTCCCACCAACACTTCCCTCCTCCTTTTCCTCCCCTCCTCCGACTTTCAACAGCCCGAACCACACTTCCCCACTACAGCAGACACTCTCCTCCAACACCGGACTACCAACAACAGCCACCACAACCTGACCCAAGGCACCCACCCTTTTGGCACTGGCATGCACACGGTTCTCCCACCAACACTTCCCTCCTCCTTTTCCTCCCCTCCTCCTACTTTCAACAGCCCGAACCACACTTCCCCACTACAGCAGACACTCTCCTCCAACACCCAACTACCAACAACAGCCACCACAACCTGACCCAAGGCACCCACCCTTTTGGCACTGGCATGCACACGGCTCTCCCACCAACACTTCCCTCCTCCTTTTCCTCCCCTCCTCCTACTTTCAACAGCCCGAACCACACTTCCCCACTACAGCAGACACTCTCCTCCAACACCGGACTACCAACAACAGCCACCACAACCTGCACCAAGGCACCCACCCTTTTGGCACTGGCATGCACACGGCTCTCCCACCAACACTTCCCTCCTCCTTTTCCTCCCCTCCTCCTACTTTCAACAGCCCGAACCACACTTCCCCACTACAGCAGACACTCTCCTCCAACACCCAACTACCAACAACAGCCACCACAACCTGACCCAAGGCACCCACCCTTTTGCCCTTGCCATCCATACGGCTCTCCCACCAACACTTCCCTCCTCCTTTTCCTCCCCTCCTCCGACTTTCAACAGCCCGAACCACACTTCCCCACTACAGCAGACACTCTCCTCCAACACCGGACTACCAACAACAGCCACCACAACCTGACCCAAGGCACCCACCCTTTGGCCCTTGCCATCCATACGGCTCTCCCACCAACACTTCCCTCCTCCTTTTCCTCCCCTCCTCCTACTTTCAACAGCCCGAACCACACTTCCCCACTACAGCAGACACTCTCCTCCAACACCCAACTACCAAAAACAGTCACCACAACCTGCACCAAGGCACCCACCCTTTTGGCACTGGCATGCACACGGCTCTCCCACCAACACTTCCCTCCTCCTTTTCCTCCCCTCCTCCTACTTTCAACAGCCCGAACCACACTTCCCCACTACAGCAGACACTCTCCTCCAACACCGGACTACCAACAACAGCCACCACAACCTGACCCAAGGCACCCACCCTTTTGGCACTGGCATGCACACGGCTCTCCCACCAACACTTTCCTCCTCCTTTTCCTCCCCTCCTCCTACTTTCAACAGCCTGAACCACACTTCCCCACTACAGCAGACACTCTCCTCCAACACCAGACCACCAACAACAGCCACCACAACCTGCACCAAGGCACCCACCCTTTGGCCCTTGCCATCCATACGGCTCTCCAACCAACACTTCCCTCCTCCTTTTCCTCCCCTCCTCCGACTTTCAACAGCCCGAACCACACTTCCCCACTACAGCAGACACTCTCCTCCAACACCGGACTACCAACAACAGTCACCACAACCTGCACCAAGGCACCCACCCTTTGGCCCTTGCCATCCATACGGCTCTCCCACCAACACTTCCCTCCTCCTTTTCCTCCCCTCCTCCTACTTTCAACAGCCCGAACCACACTTCCCCACTACAGCAGACACTCTCCTCCAACACCGGACTACCAACAACAGCCACCACAACCTGACCCAAGGCACCCACCCTTTGGCCCTTGCCATCCATACGGCTCTCCCACCAACACTTCCCTCCTCCTTTTCCTCCCCTCCTCCTGTTTTTGACAGCCCTGACCACACTTCCCCACTACAGCAGACACTCTCCTCCAACACCGGACTACCAACAACAGCCACCACAACCTGACCCAAGGCACCCACCCTTTGGCCCTTGCCATCCATACGGCTCTCCCACCAACACTTCCCTCCTCCTTTTCCTCCCCTCCTCCGACTTTCAACAGCCCGAACCACACTTCCCCACTACAGCAGACACTCTCCTCCAACACCGGACTACCAACAACAGCCACCACAACCTGCACCAAGGCACCCACCCTTTTGGCACTGGCATGCACACGGCTCTCCCACCAACACTTCCCTCCTCCTTTTCCTCCCCTCCTCCTACTTTCAACAGCCCGAACCACACTTCCCCACTACAGCAGACACTCTCCTCCAACACCGGACTACCAACAACAGCCACCACAACCTGCACCAAGGCACCCACCCTTTTGGCACTGGCATGCACACGGCTCTCCCACCAACACTTCCCTCCTCCTTTTCCTCCCCTCCTCCTACTTTCAACAGCCCGAACCACACTTCCCCACTACAGCAGACACTCTCCTCCAACACCGGACTACCAACAACAGCCACCACAACCTGCACCAAGGCACCCACCCTTTTGGCACTGGCATGCACACGGCTCTCCCACCAACACTTCCCTCCTCCTTTTCCTCCCCTCCTCCTACTTTCAACAGCCCGAACCACACTTCCCCACTACAGCAGACACTCTCCTCCAACACCGGACTACCAACAACAGTCACCACAACCTGCACCAAGGCACCCACCCTTTGGCCCTTGCCATCCATACGGCTCTCCCACCAACACTTCCCTCCTCCTTTTCCTCCCCTCCTCCTACTTTCAACAGCCCGAACCACACTTCCCCACTACAGCAGACACTCTCCTCCAACACCGGACTACCAACAACAGCCACCACAACCTGACCCAAGGCACCCACCCTTTGGCCCTTGCCATCCATACGGCTCTCCCACCAACACTTCCCTCCTCCTTTTCCTCCCCTCCTCCTGTTTTTGACAGCCCTGACCACACTTCCCCACTACAGCAGACACTCTCCTCCAACACCGGACTACCAACAACAGCCACCACAACCTGACCCAAGGCACCCACCCTTTGGCCCTTGCCATCCATACGGCTCTCCCACCAACACTTCCCTCCTCCTTTTCCTCCCCTCCTCCGACTTTCAACAGCCCGAACCACACTTCCCCACTACAGCAGACACTCTCCTCCAACACCGGACTACCAACAACAGCCACCACAACCTGCACCAAGGCACCCACCCTTTTGGCACTGGCATGCACACGGCTCTCCCACCAACACTTCCCTCCTCCTTTTCCTCCCCTCCTCCTACTTTCAACAGCCCGAACCACACTTCCCCACTACAGCAGACACTCTCCTCCAACACCGGACTATCAACAACAGCCACCACAACCTGCACCAAGGCACCCTCCCTTTTGGCACTGGCATGCACACGGCTCTCCCACCAACACTTCCCTCCTCCTTTTCCTCCCCTCCTCCTACTTTCAACAGCCCGAACCACACTTCCCCACTACAGCAGACACTCTCCTCCAACACCGGACTACCAACAACAGCCACCACAACCTGCACCAAGGCACCCACCCTTTTGGCACTGGCATGCACACGGCTCTCCCACCAACACTTCCCTCCTCCTTTTCCTCCCCTCCTCCTACTTTCAACAGCCCGAACCACACTTCCCCACTACAGCAGACACTCTCCTCCAACACCGGACTACCAACAACAGCCACCACAACCTGCACCAAGGCACCCACCCTTTGGCCCTTGCCATCCATACGGCTCTCCCACCAACACTTCCCTCCTCCTTTTCCTCCCCTCCTCCGACTTTCAACAGCCCGAACCACACTTCCCCACTACAGCAGACACTCTCCTCCAACACCGGACTACCAACAACAGCCACCACAACCTGCACCAAGGCACCCACCCTTTGGCCCTTGCCATCCATACGGCTCTCCCACCAACACTTCCCTCCTCCTTTTCCTCCCCTCCTCCGACTTTCAACAGCCCGAACCACACTTCCCCACTACAGCAGACACTCTCCTCCAACACCGGACTACCAACAACAGCCACCACAACCTGACCCAAGGCACCCACCCTTTGGCCCTTGCCATCCATACGGCTCTCCCACCAACACTTCCCTCCTCCTTTTCCTCCCCTCCTCCTGTTTTTGACAGCCCTGACCACACTTCCCCACTACAGCAGACACTCTCCTCCAACACCGGACTACCAACAACAGCCACCACAACCTGCACCAAGGCACCCACCCTTTGGCCCTTGCCATCCAGACGGCTCTCCCACCAACACTTCCCTCCTCCTTTTCCTCCCCTCCTCCTACTTTCAACAGCCCGAACCACACTTCCCCACTACAGCAGACACTCTCCTCCAACACCGGACTACCAACAACAGCCACCACAACCTGCACCAAGGCACCCACCCTTTGGCCCTTGCCATCCATACGGCTCTCCCACCAACACTTCCCTCCTCCTTTTCCTCCCCTCCTCCTACTTTCAACAGCCCGAACCACACTTCCCCACTACAGCAGACACTCTCCTCCAACACCGGACTACCAACAACAGCCACCACAACCTGACCCAAGGCACCCACCCTTTTGCCCTTGCCATCCATACGGCTCTCCCACCAACACTTCCCTCCTCCTTTTCCTCCCCTCCTCCGACTTTCAACAGCCCGAACCACACTTCCCCACTACAGCAGACACTCTCCTCCAACACCGGACTACCAACAACAGCCACCACAACCTGACCCAAGGCACCCACCCTTTGGCCCTTGCCATCCATACGGCTCTCCCACCAACACTTCCCTCCTCCTTTTCCTCCCCTCCTCCTGTTTTTGACAGCCCTGACCACACTTCCCCACTACAGCAGACACTCTCCTCCAACACCGGACTACCAACAACAGCCACCACAACCTGCACCAAGGCACCCACCCTTTTGGCACTGGCATGCACACGGCTCTCCCACCAACACTTCCCTCCTCCTTTTCCTCCCCTCCTCCTACTTTCAACAGCCCGAACCACACTTCCCCACTACAGCAGACACTCTCCTCCAACACCGGACCACCAACAACAGTCACCACAACCTGCACCAAGGCACCCACCCTTTGGCCCTTGCCATCCATACGGCTCTCCCACCAACACTTCCCTCCTCCTTTTCCTCCCCTCCTCCTACTTTCAACAGCCCGAACCACACTTCCCCACTACAGCAGACACTCTCCTCCAACACCGGACTACCAACAACAGCCACCACAACCTGACCCAAGGCACCCACCCTTTGGCCCTTGCCATCCATACGGCTCTCCCACCAACACTTCCCTCCTCCTTTTCCTCCCCTCCTCCTGTTTTTGACAGCCCTGACCACACTTCCCCACTACAGCAGACACTCTCCTCCAACACCGGACTACCAACAACAGCCACCACAACCTGACCCAAGGCACCCACCCTTTGGCCCTTGCCATCCATACGGCTCTCCCACCAACACTTCCCTCCTCCTTTTCCTCCCCTCCTCCGACTTTCAACAGCCCGAACCACACTTCCCCACTACAGCAGACACTCTCCTCCAACACCGGACTACCAACAACAGCCACCACAACCTGCACCAAGGCACCCACCCTTTTGGCACTGGCATGCACACGGCTCTCCCACCAACACTTCCCTCCTCCTTTTCCTCCCCTCCTCCTACTTTCAACAGCCCGAACCACACTTCCCCACTACAGCAGACACTCTCCTCCAACACCGGACTATCAACAACAGCCACCACAACCTGCACCAAGGCACCCACCCTTTTGGCACTGGCATGCACACGGCTCTCCCACCAACACTTCCCTCCTCCTTTTCCTCCCCTCCTCCTACTTTCAACAGCCCGAACCACACTTCCCCACTACAGCAGACACTCTCCTCCAACACCGGACTACCAACAACAGCCACCACAACCTGCACCAAGGCACCCACCCTTTTGGCACTGGCATGCACACGGCTCTCCCACCAACACTTCCCTCCTCCTTTTCCTCCCCTCCTCCTACTTTCAACAGCCCGAACCACACTTCCCCACTACAGCAGACACTCTCCTCCAACACCGGACTACCAACAACAGCCACCACAACCTGCACCAAGGCACCCACCCTTTTGGCACTGGCATGCACACGGCTCTCCCACCAACACTTCCCTCCTCCTTTTCCTCCCCTCCTCCTACTTTCAACAGCCCGAACCACACTTCCCCACTACAGCAGACACTCTCCTCCAACACCGGACTACCAACAACAGCCACCACAACCTGACCCAAGGCACCCACCCTTTGGCCCTTGCCATCCATACGGCTCTCCCACCAACACTTCCCTCCTCCTTTTCCTCCCCTCCTCCGACTTTCAACAGCCCGAACCACACTTCCCCACTACAGCAGACACTCTCCTCCAACACCGGACTACCAACAACAGCCACCACAACCTGCACCAAGGCACCCACCCTTTGGCCCTTGCCATCCATACGGCTCTCCCACCAACACTTCCCTCCTCCTTTTCCTCCCCTCCTCCTACTTTCAACAGCCCGAACCACACTTCCCCACTACAGCAGACACTCTCCTCCAACACCCAACTACCAACAACAGCCACCACAACCTGCACCAAGGCACCCACCCTTTTGCCCTTGCCATCCATACGGCTCTCCCACCAACACTTCCCTCCTCCTTTTCCTCCCCTCCTCCGACTTTCAACAGCCCGAACCACACTTCCCCACTACAGCAGACACTCTCCTCCAACACCGGACTACCAACAACAGCCACCACAACCTGCACCAAGGCACCCACCCTTTGGCCCTTGCCATCCATACGGCTCTCCCACCAACACTTCCCTCCTCCTTTTCCTCCCCTCCTCCTGTTTTTGACAGCCCTGACCACACTTCCCCACTACAGCAGACACTCTCCTCCAACACCGGACTACCAACAACAGCCACCACAACCTGACCCAAGGCACCCACCCTTTGGCCCTTGCCATCCATACGGCTCTCCCACCAACACTTCCCTCCTCCTTTTCCTCCCCTCCTCCGACTTTCAACAGCCCGAACCACACTTCCCCACTACAGCAGACACTCTCCTCCAACACCGGACTACCAACAACAGCCACCACAACCTGCACCAAGGCACCCACCCTTTTGGCACTGGCATGCACACGGCTCTCCCACCAACACTTCCCTCCTCCTTTTCCTCCCCTCCTCCTACTTTCAACAGCCCGAACCACACTTCCCAACTACAGCAGACACTCTCCTCCAACACCGGACTATCAACAACAGCCACCACAACCTGCACCAAGGCACCCACCCTTTTGGCACTGGCATGCACACGGCTCTCCCACCAACACTTCCCTCCTCCTTTTCCTCCCCTCCTCCTACTTTCAACAGCCCGAACCACACTTCCCCACTACAGCAGACACTCTCCTCCAACACCGGACTACCAACAACAGCCACCACAACCTGCACCAAGGCACCCACCCTTTTGGCACTGGCATGCACACGGCTCTCCCACCAACACTTCCCTCCTCCTTTTCCTCCCCTCCTCCTACTTTCAACAGCCCGAACCACACTTCCCCACTACAGCAGACACTCTCCTCCAACACCGGACTACCAACAACAGCCACCACAACCTGACCCAAGGCACCCACCCTTTTGGCACTGGCATGCACACGGCTCTCCCACCAACACTTCCCTCCTCCTTTTCCTCCCCTCCTCCTACTTTCAACAGCCCGAACCACACTTCCCCACTACAGCAGACACTCTCCTCCAACACCGGACTACCAACAACAGCCACCACAACCTGACCCAAGGCACCCACCCTTTGGCCCTTGCCATCCATACGGCTCTCCCACCAACACTTCCCTCCTCCTTTTCCTCCCCTCCTCCGACTTTCAACAGCCCGAACCACACTTCCCCACTACAGCAGACACTCTCCTCCAACACCGGACTACCAACAACAGCCACCACAACCTGACCCAAGGCACCCACCCTTTGGCCCTTGCCATCCATACGGCTCTCCCACCAACACTTCCCTCCTCCTTTTCCTCCCCTCCTCCGACTTTCAACAGCCCGAACCACACTTCCCCACTACAGCAGACACTCTCCTCCAACACCGGACTACCAACAACAGCCACCACAACCTGACCCAAGGCACCCACCCTTTGGCCCTTGCCATCCATACGGCTCTCCCACCAACACTTCCCTCCTCCTTTTCCTCCCCTCCTCCGACTTTCAACAGCCCGAACCACACTTCCCCACTACAGCAGACACTCTCCTCCAACACCGGACTACCAACAACAGCCACCACAACCTGCACCAAGGCACCCACCCTTTGGCCCTTGCCATCCAGACGGCTCTCCCACCAACACTTCCCTCCTCCTTTTCCTCCCCTCCTCCTACTTTCAACAGCCCGAACCACACTTCCCCACTACAGCAGACACTCTCCTCCAACACCCAACTACCAACAACAGCCACCACAACCTGCACCAAGGCACCCACCCTTTGGCCCTTGCCATCCATACGGCTCTCCCACCAACACTTCCCTCCTCCTTTTCCTCCCCTCCTCCTACTTTCAACAGCCCGAACCACACTTCCCCACTACAGCAGACACTCTCCTCCAACACCGGACTACCAACAACAGCCACCACAACCTGACCCAAGGCACCCACCCTTTTGCCCTTGCCATCCATACGGCTCTCCCACCAACACTTCCCTCCTCCTTTTCCTCCCCTCCTCCGACTTTCAACAGCCCTGACCACACTTCCCCACTACAGCAGACACTCTCCTCCAACACCGGACTACCAACAACAGCCACCACAACCTGACCCAAGGCACCCACCCTTTGGCCCTTGCCATCCATACGGCTCTCCCACCAACACTTCCCTCCTCCTTTTCCTCCCCTCCTCCTGTTTTTGACAGCCCTGACCACACTTCCCCACTACAGCAGACACTCTCCTCCAACACCGGACTACCAACAACAGCCACCACAACCTGACCCAAGGCACCCACCCTTTTGGCACTGGCATGCACACGGCTCTCCCACCAACACTTCCCTCCTCCTTTTCCTCCCCTCCTCCTACTTTCAACAGCCCTGACCACACTTCCCCACTACAGCAGACACTCTCCTCCAACACCGGACTACCAACAACAGCCACCACAACCTGCACCAAGGCACCCACCCTTTGGCCCTTGCCATCCATACGGCTCTCCCACCAACACTTCCCTCCTCCTTTTCCTCCCCTCCTCCTACTTTCAACAGCCCGAACCACACTTCCCCACTACAGCAGACACTCTCCTCCAACACCGGACTATCAACAACAGCCACCACAACCTGACCCAAGGCACCCACCCTTTTGCTCTTGCCATCCATATGGCTCTCCCACCAACACTTCCTTCCTCCTTTTCCTCCCCTCCTCCTACTTTCAACAGCCCGAACCACACTTCCCCACTACAGCAGACACTCTCCTCCAACACCCAACTACCAAAAACAGTCACCACAACCTGACCCAAGGCACCCACCCTTTTGGCACTGGCATGCACACGGCTCTCCCACCAACACTTCCCTCCTCCTTTTCCTCCCCTCCTCCTACTTTCAACAGCCCGAACCACACTTCCCCACTACAGCAGACACTCTCCTCCAACACCGGACTACCAACAACAGCCACCACAACCTGACCCAAGGCACCCACCCTTTTGGCACTGGCATGCACACGGCTCTCCCACCAACACTTCCCTCCTCCTTTTCCTCCCCTCCTCCTACTTTCAACAGCCCGAACCACACTTCCCCACTACAGCAGACACTCTCCTCCAACACCCAACTACCAACAACAGCCACCACAACCTGCACCAAGGCACCCACCCTTTGGCCCTTGCCATCCATACGGCTCTCCCACCAACACTTCCCTCCTCCTTTTCCTCCCCTCCTCCGACTTTCAACAGCCCGAACCACACTTCCCCACTACAGCAGACACTCTCCTCCAACACCCAACTACCAACAACAGTCACCACAACCTGCACCAAGGCACCCACCCTTTGGCCCTTACCATCCATATGGCTCTCCCACCAACACTTCCCTCCTCCTTTTCCTCCCCTCCTACTTTCAACAGCCTGAACCACACTTCCCCACTACAGCAGACACTCTCCTCCAACACCGGACTACCAACAACAGCCACCACAACCTGACCCAAGGCACCCACCCTTTGGCCCTTGCCATCCATACGGCTCTCCCACCAACACTTCCCTCATCCTTTTCCTCCCCTCCTCCGACTTTCAACAGCCCGAACCACACTTCCCCACTACAGCAGACACTCTCCTCCAACACCGGACTACCAACAACAGCCACCACAACCTGACCCAAGGCACCCACCCTTTTGCCCTTGCCATCCATACGGCTCTCCCACCAACACTTCCCTCCTCCTTTTCCTCCCCTCCTCCGACTTTCAACAGCCCTGACCACACTTCCCCACTACAGCAGACACTCTCCTCCAACACCGGACTACCAACAACAGCCACCACAACCTGCACCAAGGCACCCACCCTTTTGGCACTGGCATGCACACGGCTCTCCCACCAACACTTCCCTCCTCCTTTTCCTCCCCTCCTCCTACTTTCAACAGCCCGAACCACACTTCCCCACTACAGCAGACACTCTCCTCCAACACCGGACTACCAACAACAGCCACCACAACCTGCACCAAGGCACCCACCCTTTTGGCACTGGCATGCACACGGCTCTCCCACCAACACTTCCCTCCTCCTTTTCCTCCCCTCCTCCTACTTTCAACAGCCCGAACCACACTTCCCCACTACAGCAGACACTCTCCTCCAACACCGGACTACCAACAACAGCCACCACAACCTGCACCAAGGCACCCACCCTTTTGGCACTGGCATGCACACGGCTCTCCCACCAACACTTCCCTCCTCCTTTTCCTCCCCTCCTCCTACTTTCAACAGCCCGAACCACACTTCCCCACTACAGCAGACACTCTCCTCCAACACCGGACTACCAACAACAGCCACCACAACCTGACCCAAGGCACCCACCCTTTTGGCACTGGCATGCACACGGCTCTCCCACCAACACTTCCCTCCTCCTTTTCCTCCCCTCCTCCTACTTTCAACAGCCCGAACCACACTTCCCCACTACAGCAGACACTCTCCTCCAACACCGGACTACCAACAACAGCCACCACAACCTGCACCAAGGCACCCACCCTTTGGCCCTTGCCATCCATACGGCTCTCCCACCAACACTTCCCTCCTCCTTTTCCTCCCCTCCTCCGACTTTCAACAGCCCGAACCACACTTCCCCACTACAGCAGACTCTCTCCTCCAACACCCAACTACCAACAACAGCCACCACAACCTGCACCAAGGCACCCACCCTTTTGGCACTGGCATGCACACGGCTCTCCCACCAACACTTCCCTCCTCCTTTTCCTCCCCTCCTCCTACTTTCAACAGCCCGAACCACACTTCCCCACTACAGCAGACACTCTCCTCCAACACCGGACTACCAACAACAGCCACCACAACCTGACCCAAGGCACCCACCCTTTGGCCCTTGCCATCCATACGGCTCTCCCACCAACACTTCCCTCCTCCTTTTCCTCCCCTCCTCCGACTTTCAACAGCCCGAACCACACTTCCCCACTACAGCAGACACTCTCCTCCAACACCCAACTACCAACAACAGCCACCACAACCTGCACCAAGGCACCCACCCTTTGGCCCTTGCCATCCATACGGCTCTCCCACCAACACTTCCCTCCTCCTTTTCCTCCCCTCCTCCTACTTTCAACAGCCCGAACCACACTTCCCCACTACAGCAGACACTCTCCTCCAACACCGGACTACCAACAACAGCCACCACAACCTGACCCAAGGCAACCACCCTTTGGCCCTTGCCATCCATACGGCTCTCCCACCAACACTTCCCTCCTCCTTTTCCTCCCCTCCTCCTGTTTTTGACAGCCCTGACCACACTTCCCCACTACAGCAGACACTCTCCTCCAACACCGGACTACCAACAACAGCCACCACAACCTGCACCAAGGCACCCACCCTTTGGCCCTTGCCATCCATACGGCTCTCCCACCAACACTTCCCTCCTCCTTTTCCTCCCCTCCTCCTACTTTCAACAGCCCGAACCACACTTCCCCACTACAGCAGACACTCTCCTCCAACACCGGACTACCAACAACAGCCACCACAACCTGACCCAAGGCACCCACCCTTTTGCCCTTGCCATCCATACGGCTCTCCCACCAACACTTCCCTCCTCCTTTTCCTCCCCTCCTCCGACTTTCAACAGCCCTGACCACACTTCCCCACTACAGCAGACACTCTCCTCCAACACCGGACTACCAACAACAGCCACCACAACCTGCACCAAGGCACCCACCCTTTTGGCACTGGCATGCACACGGCTCTCCCACCAACACTTCCCTCCTCCTTTTCCTCCCCTCCTCCTACTTTCAACAGCCCGAACCACACTTCCCCACTACAGCAGACACTCTCCTCCAACACCGGACTACCAACAACAGCCACCACAACCTGCACCAAGGCACCCACCCTTTTGGCACTGGCATGCACACGGCTATCCCACCAACACTTCCCTCCTCCTTTTCCTCCCCTCCTCCTACTTTCAACAGCCCGAACCACACTTCCCCACTACAGCAGACACTCTCCTCCAACACCGGACTACCAACAACAGCCACCACAACCTGCACCAAGGCACCCACCCTTTTGGCACTGGCATGCACACGGCTCTCCCACCAACACTTCCCTCCTCCTTTTCCTCCCCTCCTCCTACTTTCAACAGCCCGAACCACACTTCCCCACTACAGCAGACACTCTCCTCCAACACCGGACTACCAACAACAGCCACCACAACCTGACCCAAGGCACCCACCCTTTTGGCACTGGCATGCACACGGCTCTCCCACCAACACTTCCCTCCTCCTTTTCCTCCCCTCCTCCTACTTTCAACAGCCCGAACCACACTTCCCAACTACAGCAGACACTCTCCTCCAACACCGGACTACCAACAACAGCCACCACAACCTGCACCAAGGCACCCACCCTTTGGCCCTTGCCATCCATACGGCTCTCCCACCAACACTTCCCTCCTCCTTTTCCTCCCCTCCTCCGACTTTCAACAGCCCGAACCACACTTCCCCACTACAGCAGACACTCTCCTCCAACACCGGACTACCAACAACAGCCACCACAACCTGACCCAAGGCACCCACCCTTTGGCCCTTGCCATCCATACGGCTCTCCCACCAACACTTCCCTCCTCCTTTTCCTCCCCTCCTCCGACTTTCAACAGCCCGAACCACACTTCCCCACTACAGCAGACACTCTCCTCCAACACCGGACTACCAACAACAGCCACCACAACCTGACCCAAGGCACCCACCCTTTGGCCCTTGCCATCCATACGGCTCTCCCACCAACACTTCCCTCCTCCTTTTCCTCCCCTCCTCCTGTTTTTGACAGCCCTGACCACACTTCCCCACTACAGCAGACACTCTCCTCCAACACCGGACTACCAACAACAGCCACCACAACCTGCACCAAGGCACCCACCCTTTGGCCCTTGCCATCCATACGGCTCTCCCACCAACACTTCCCTCCTCCTTTTCCTCCCCTCCTCCGACTTTCAACAGCCCGAACCACACTTCCCCACTACAGCAGACACTCTCCTCCAACACCGGACTACCAACAACAGCCACCACAACCTGACCCAAGGCACCCACCCTTTGGCCCTTGCCATCCATACGGCTCTCCCACCAACACTTCCCTCATCCTTTTCCTCCCCTCCTCCTACTTTCAACAGCCCTGACCACACTTCCCCACTACAGCAGACACTCTCCTCCAACACCCAACTACCAACAACAGCCACCACAACCTGACCCAAGGCACCCACCCTTTTGCCCTTGCCATCCATACGGCTCTCCCACCAACACTTCCCTCCTCCTTTTCCTCCCCTCCTCCGACTTTCAACAGCCCGAACCACACTTCCCCACTACAGCAGACACTCTCCTCCAACACCGGACTACCAACAACAGCCACCACAACCTGACCCAAGGCACCCACCCTTTTGCCCTTGCCATCCATACGGCTCTCCCACCAACACTTCCCTCATCCTTTTCCTCCCCTCCTCCTACTTTCAACAGCCTGACCACACTTCCCCACTACAGCAGACACTCTCCTCCAACACCGGACTACCAACAACAGCCACCACAACCTGCACCAAGGCACCCACCCTTTGGCCCTTGCCATCCATACGGCTCTCCCACCAACACTTCCCTCCTCCTTTTCCTCCCCTCCTCCTACTTTCAACAGCCCGAACCACACTTCCCCACTACAGCAGACACTCTCCTCCAACACCGGACTACCAACAACAGCCACCACAACCTGACCCAAGGCACCCACCCTTTTGCCCTTGCCATCCATACGGCTCTCCCACCAACACTTCCCTCCTCCTTTTCCTCCCCTCCTCCTACTTTCAACAGCCCGAACCACACTTCCCCACTACAGCAGACACTCTCCTCCAACACCGGACTACCAACAACAGCCACCACAACCTGACCCAAGGCACATACCCTTTGGCCCTTGCCATCCATACGGCTCTCCCACCAACACTTCCCTCCTCCTTTTCCTCCCCTCCTCCTGTTTTTGACAGCCCTGACCACACTTCCCCACTACAGCAGACACTCTCCTCCAACACCGGACTACCAACAACAGCCACCACAACCTGCACCAAGGCACCCACCCTTTGGCCCTTGCCATCCATACGGCTCTCCCACCAACACTTCCCTCATCCTTTTCCTCCCCTCCTCCGACTTTCAACAGCCCGAACCACACTTCCCCACTACAGCAGACACTCTCCTCCAACACCGGACTACCAACAACAGCCACCACAACCTGACCCAAGGCACCCACCCTTTGGCCCTTGCCATCCATACGGCTCTCCCACCAACACTTCCCTCCTCCTTTTCCTCCCCTCCTCCGACTTTCAACAGCCCTGACCACACTTCCCCACTACAGCAGACACTCTCCTCCAACACCGGACTACCAACAACAGCCACCACAACCTGCACCAAGGCACCCTCCCTTTTGGCACTGGCATGCACACGGCTCTCCCACCAACACTTCCCTCCTCCTTTTCCTCCCCTCCTCCTACTTTCAACAGCCCGAACCACACTTCCCCACTACAGCAGACACTCTCCTCCAACACCGGACTACCAACAACAGCCACCACAACCTGCACCAAGGCACCCACCCTTTTGGCACTGGCATGCACACGGCTCTCCCACCAACACTTCCCTCCTCCTTTTCCTCCCCTCCTCCTACTTTCAACAGCCCGAACCACACTTCCCCACTACAGCAGACACTCTCCTCCAACACCGGACTACCAACAACAGCCACCACAACCTGCACCAAGGCACCCACCCTTTTGGCACTGGCATGCACACGGCTCTCCCACCAACACTTCCCTCCTCCTTTTCCTCCCCTCCTCCTACTTTCAACAGCCCGAACCACACTTCCCCACTACAGCAGACACTCTCCTCCAACACCGGACTACCAACAACAGCCACCACAACCTGCACCAAGGCACCCACCCTTTTGGCACTGGCATGCACACGGCTCTCCCACCAACACTTCCCTCCTCCTTTTCCTCCCCTCCTCCTACTTTCAACAGCCCGAACCACACTTCCCCACTACAGCAGACACTCTCCTCCAACACCGGACTACCAACAACAGCCACCACAACCTGCACCAAGGCACCCACCCTTTGGCCCTTGCCATCCATACGGCTCTCCCACCAACACTTCCCTCCTCCTTTTCCTCCCCTCCTCCGACTTTCAACAGCCCGAACCACACTTCCCCACTACAGCAGACACTCTCCTCCAACACCGGACTACCAACAACAGCCACCACAACCTGACCCAAGGCACCCACCCTTTGGCCCTTGCCATCCATACGGCTCTCCCACCAACACTTCCCTCCTCCTTTTCCTCCCCTCCTCCTACTTTCAACAGCCTGAACCACACTTCCCCACTACAGCAGACTCTCTCCTCCAACACCGGACTACCAACAACAGCCACCACAACCTGCACCAAGGCACCCACCCTTTGGCCCTTGCCATCCATACGGCTCTCCCACCAACACTTCCCTCCTCCTTTTCCTCCCCTCCTCCTACTTTCAACAGCCCGAACCACACTTCCCCACTACAGCAGACACTCTCCTCCAACACCGGACTACCAACAACAGCCACCACAACCTGACCCAAGGCACCCACCCTTTGGCCCTTGCCATCCATACGGCTCTCCCACCAACACTTCCCTCCTCCTTTTCCTCCCCTCCTCCTGTTTTTGACAGCCCTGACCACACTTCCCCACTACAGCAGACACTCTCCTCCAACACCGGACTACCAACAACAGCCACCACAACCTGCACCAAGGCACCCACCCTTTGGCCCTTGCCATCCATACGGCTCTCCCACCAACACTTCCCTCCTCCTTTTCCTCCCCTCCTCCGACTTTCAACAGCCCGAACCACACTTCCCCACTACAGCAGACACTCTCCTCCAACACCGGACTACCAACAACAGCCACCACAACCTGCACCAAGGCACCCTCCCTTTTGGCACTGGCATGCACACGGCTCTCCCACCAACACTTCCCTCCTCCTTTTCCTCCCCTCCTCCTACTTTCAACAGCCCGAACCACACTTCCCCACTACAGCAGACACTCTCCTCCAACACCGGACTACCAACAACAGCCACCACAACCTGACCCAAGGCACCCACCCTTTGGCCCTTGCCATCCATACGGCTCTCCCACCAACACTTCCCTCCTCCTTTTCCTCCCCTCCTCCGACTTTCAACAGCCCGAACCACACTTCCCCACTACAGCAGACACTCTCCTCCAACACCGGACTACCAACAACAGCCACCACAACCTGACCCAAGGCACCCACCCTTTGGCCCTTGCCATCCATACGGCTCTCCCACCAACACTTCCCTCCTCCTTTTCCTCCCCTCCTCCGACTTTCAACAGCCCGAACCACACTTCCCCACTACAGCAGACACTCTCCTCCAACACCGGACTACCAACAACAGCCACCACAACCTGCACCAAGGCACCCACCCTTTGGCCCTTGCCATCCATACGGCTCTCCCACCAACACTTCCCTCCTCCTTTTCCTCCCCTCCTCCTACTTTCAACAGCCCGAACCACACTTCCCCACTACAGCAGACACTCTCCTCCAACACCGGACTACCAACAACAGCCACCACAACCTGACCCAAGGCACCCACCCTTTGGCCCTTGCCATCCATACGGCTCTCCCACCAACACTTCCCTCCTCCTTTTCCTCCCCTCCTCCTGTTTTTGACAGCCCTGACCACACTTCCCCACTACAGCAGACACTCTCCTCCAACACCGGACTACCAACAACAGCCACCACAACCTGACCCAAGGCACCCACCCTTTGGCCCTTGCCATCCATACGGCTCTCCCACCAACACTTCCCTCCTCCTTTTCCTCCCCTCCTCCGACTTTCAACAGCCCGAACCACACTTCCCCACTACAGCAGACACTCTCCTCCAACACCGGACTACCAACAACAGCCACCACAACCTGACCCAAGGCACCCACCCTTTGGCCCTTGCCATCCATACGGCTCTCCCACCAACACTTCCCTCCTCCTTTTCCTCCCCTCCTCCGACTTTCAACAGCCCGAACCACACTTCCCCACTACAGCAGACACTCTCCTCCAACACCGGACTACCAACAACAGCCACCACAACCTGCACCAAGGCACCCTCCCTTTTGGCACTGGCATGCACACGGCTCTCCCACCAACACTTCCCTCCTCCTTTTCCTCCCCTCCTCCTACTTTCAACAGCCCGAACCACACTTCCCCACTACAGCAGACACTCTCCTCCAACACCGGACTACCAACAACAGCCACCACAACCTGACCCAAGGCACCCACCCTTTGGCCCTTGCCATCCATACGGCTCTCCCACCAACACTTCCCTCCTCCTTTTCCTCCCCTCCTCCGACTTTCAACAGCCCGAACCACACTTCCCCACTACAGCAGACACTCTCCTCCAACACCGGACTACCAACAACAGCCACCACAACCTGACCCAAGGCACCCACCCTTTGGCCCTTGCCATCCATACGGCTCTCCCACCAACACTTCCCTCCTCCTTTTCCTCCCCTCCTCCGACTTTCAACAGCCCGAACCACACTTCCCCACTACAGCAGACACTCTCCTCCAACACCGGACTACCAACAACAGCCACCACAACCTGCACCAAGGCACCCACCCTTTGGCCCTTGCCATCCATACGGCTCTCCCACCAACACTTCCCTCCTCCTTTTCCTCCCCTCCTCCTACTTTCAACAGCCCGAACCACACTTCCCCACTACAGCAGACACTCTCCTCCAACACCCAACTACCAACAACAGCCACCACAACCTGCACCAAGGCACCCACCCTTTGGCCCTTGCCATCCATACGGCTCTCCCACCAACACTTCCCTCCTCCTTTTCCTCCCCTCCTCCTACTTTCAACAGCCCGAACCACACTTCCCCACTACAGCAGACACTCTCCTCCAACACCGGACTACCAACAACAGCCACCACAACCTGACCCAAGGCACCCACCCTTTTGCCCTTGCCATCCATACGGCTCTCCCACCAACACTTCCCTCCTCCTTTTCCTCCCCTCCTCCGACTTTCAACAGCCCGAACCACACTTCCCCACTACAGCAGACACTCTCCTCCAACACCGGACTACCAACAACAGCCACCACAACCTGACCCAAGGCACCCACCCTTTGGCCCTTGCCATCCATACGGCTCTCCCACCAACACTTCCCTCCTCCTTTTCCTCCCCTTCTCCTGTTTTTGACAGCCCTGACCACACTTCCCCACTACAGCAGACACTCTCCTCCAACACCGGACTACCAACAACAGCCACCACAACCTGACCCAAGGCACCCACCCTTTTGGCACTGGCATGCACACGGCTCTCCCACCAACACTTCCCTCCTCCTTTTCCTCCCCTCCTCCTACTTTCAACAGCCCGAACCACACTTCCCCACTACAGCAGACACTCTCCTCCAACACCCAACTACCAACAACAGCCACCACAACCTGACCCAAGGCACCCACCCTTTTGCCCTTGCCATCCATACGGCTCTCCCACCAACACTTCCCTCCTCCTTTTCCTCCCCTCCTCCGACTTTCAACAGCCCGAACCACACTTCCCCACTACAGCAGACACTCTCCTCCAACACCGGACTACCAACAACAGCCACCACAACCTGACCCAAGGCACCCACCCTTTGGCCCTTGCCATCCATACGGCTCTCCCACCAACACTTCCCTCCTCCTTTTCCTCCCCTCCTCCGACTTTCAACAGCCCGAACCACACTTCCCCACTACAGCAGACACTCTCCTCCAACACCCAACTACCAAAAACAGCCACCACAACCTGACCCAAGGCACCCACCCTTTTGGCACTGGCATGCACACGGCTCTCCCACCAACACTTCCCTCATCCTTTTCCTCCCCTCCTCCTACTTTCAACAGCCCGAACCACACTTCCCCACTACAGCAGACACTCTCCTCCAACACCGGACTACCAACAACAGCCACCACAACCTGACCCAAGGCACCCACCCTTTTGGCACTGGCATGCACACGGCTCTCCCACCAACACTTCCTTCCTCCTTTTCCTCCCCTCCTCCTACTTTCAACAGCCCGAACCACACTTCCCCACTACAGCAGACACTCTCCTCCAACACCGGACTACCAACAACAGCCACCACAACCTGACCCAAGGCACCCACCCTTTGGCCCTTGCCATCCATACGGCTCTCCCACCAACACTTCCCTCCTCCTTTTCCTCCCCTCCTCCGACTTTCAACAGCCCGAACCACACTTCCCCACTACAGCAGACACTCTCCTCCAACACCCAACTACCAACAACAGTCACCACAACCTGCACCAAGGCACCCACCCTTTGGCCCTTGCCATCCATACGGCTCTCCCACCAACACTTCCCTCCTCCTTTTCCTCCCCTCCTACTTTCAACAGCCCGAACCACACTTCCCCACTACAGCAGACACTCTCCTCCAACACCGGACTACCAACAACAGCCACCACAACCTGACCCAAGGCAACCACCCTTTGGCCCTTGCCATCCATACGGCTCTCCCACCAACACTTCCCTCCTCCTTTTCCTCCCCTCCTCCTGTTTTTGACAGCCCTGACCACACTTCCCCACTACAGCAGACACTCTCCTCCAACACCGGACTACCAACAACAGCCACCACAACCTGACCCAAGGCACCCACCCTTTGGCCCTTGCCATCCATACGGCTCTCCCACCAACACTTCCCTCATCCTTTTCCTCCCCTCCTCCGACTTTCAACAGCCCGAACCACACTTCCCCACTACAGCAGACACTCTCCTCCAACACCCAACTACCAACAACAGCCACCACAACCTGACCCAAGGCACCCACCCTTTTGCCCTTGCCATCCATACGGCTCTCCCACCAACACTTCCCTCCTCCTTTTCCTCCCCTCCTCCTACTTTCAACAGCCCGAACCACACTTCCCCACTACAGCAGACACTCTCCTCCAACACCGGACTACCAACAACAGCCACCACAACCTGCACCAAGGCACCCACCCTTTTGGCACTGGCATGCACACGGCTCTCCCACCAACACTTCCCTCCTCCTTTTCCTCCCCTCCTCCTACTTTCAACAGCCCGAACCACACTTCCCCACTACAGCAGACACTCTCCTCCAACACCGGACTACCAACAACAGCCACCACAACCTGCACCAAGGCACCCACCCTTTTGGCACTGGCATGCACACGGCTCTCCCACCAACACTTCCCTCCTCCTTTTCCTCCCCTCCTCCTACTTTCAACAGCCCGAACCACACTTCCCCACTACAGCAGACACTCTCCTCCAACACCGGACTACCAACAACAGCCACCACAACCTGACCCAAGGCACCCACCCTTTTGGCACTGGCATGCACACGGCTCTCCCACCAACACTTCCCTCCTCCTTTTCCTCCCCTCCTCCTACTTTCAACAGCCCGAACCACACTTCCCCACTACAGCAGACACTCTCCTCCAACACCGGACTACCAACAACAGCCACCACAACCTGACCCAAGGCACCCACCCTTTTGGCACTGGCATGCACACGGCTCTCCCACCAACACTTCCCTCCTCCTTTTCCTCCCCTCCTCCTACTTTCAACAGCCCGAACCACACTTCCCCACTACAGCAGACACTCTCCTCCAACACCGGACTACCAACAACAGCCACCACAACCTGCACCAAGGCACCCACCCTTTGGCCCTTGCCATCCATACGGCTCTCCCACCAACACTTCCCTCCTCCTTTTCCTCCCCTCCTCCGACTTTCAACAGCCCGAACCACACTTCCCCACTACAGCAGACACTCTCCTCCAACACCGGACTACCAACAACAGCCACCACAACCTGCACCAAGGCACCCACCCTTTTGGCACTGGCATGCACACGGCTCTCCCACCAACACTTCCCTCCTCCTTTTCCTCCCCTCCTCCTACTTTCAACAGCCCGAACCACACTTCCCCACTACAGCAGACACTCTCCTCCAACACCGGACTACCAACAACAGCCACCACAACCTGACCCAAGGCACCCACCCTTTGGCCCTTGCCATCCATACGGCTCTCCCACCAACACTTCCCTCCTCCTTTTCCTCCCCTCCTCCGACTTTCAACAGCCCGAACCACACTTCCCCACTACAGCAGACACTCTCCTCCAACACCCAACTACCAACAACAGCCACCACAACCTGCACCAAGGCACCCACCCTTTGGCCCTTGCCATCCATACGGCTCTCCCACCAACACTTCCCTCCTCCTTTTCCTCCCCTCCTCCTACTTTCAACAGCCCGAACCACACTTCCCCACTACAGCAGACACTCTCCTCCAACACCGGACTACCAACAACAGCCACCACAACCTGCACCAAGGCACCCACCCTTTGGCCCTTGCCATCCATACGGCTCTCCCACCAACACTTCCCTCCTCCTTTTCCTCCCCTCCTCCTGTTTTTGACAGCCCTGACCACACTTCCCCACTACAGCAGACACTCTCCTCCAACACCGGACTACCAACAACAGCCACCACAACCTGACCCAAGGCACCCACCCTTTGGCCCTTGCCATCCATACGGCTCTCCCACCAACACTTCCCTCATCCTTTTCCTCCCCTCCTCCGACTTTCAACAGCCCGAACCACACTTCCCCACTACAGCAGACACTCTCCTCCAACACCGGACTACCAACAACAGCCACCACAACCTGACCCAAGGCACCCACCCTTTTGCCCTTGCCATCCATACGGCTCTCCCACCAACACTTCCCTCCTCCTTTTCCTCCCCTCCTCCTACTTTCAACAGCCCTGACCACACTTCCCCACTACAGCAGACACTCTCCTCCAACACCGGACTACCAACAACAGCCACCACAACCTGCACCAAGGCACCCACCCTTTTGGCACTGGCATGCACACGGCTCTCCCACCAACACTTCCCTCCTCCTTTTCCTCCCCTCCTCCTACTTTCAACAGCCCGAACCACACTTCCCCACTACAGCAGACACTCTCCTCCAACACCGGACTACCAACAACAGCCACCACAACCTGCACCAAGGCACCCACCCTTTTGGCACTGGCATGCACACGGCTCTCCCACCAACACTTCCCTCCTCCTTTTCCTCCCCTCCTCCTACTTTCAACAGCCCGAACCACACTTCCCCACTACAGCAGACACTCTCCTCCAACACCGGACTACCAACAACAGCCACCACAACCTGCACCAAGGCACCCACCCTTTTGGCACTGGCATGCACACGGCTCTCCCACCAACACTTCCCTCCTCCTTTTCCTCCCCTCCTCCTACTTTCAACAGCCCGAACCACACTTCCCCACTACAGCAGACACTCTCCTCCAACACCGGACTACCAACAACAGCCACCACAACCTGCACCAAGGCACCCACCCTTTGGCCCTTGCCATCCATACGGCTCTCCCACCAACACTTCCCTCCTCCTTTTCCTCCCCTCCTCCTACTTTCAACAGCCCGAACCACACTTCCCCACTACAGCAGACACTCTCCTCCAACACCGGACTACCAACAACAGCCACCACAACCTGCACCAAGGCACCCACCCTTTGGCCCTTGCCATCCATACGGCTCTCCCACCAACACTTCCCTCCTCCTTTTCCTCCCCTCCTCCGACTTTCAACAGCCCGAACCACACTTCCCCACTACAGCAGACACTCTCCTCCAACACCGGACTACCAACAACAGCCACCACAACCTGCACCAAGGCACCCACCCTTTGGCCCTTGCCATCCATACGGCTCTCCCACCAACACTTCCCTCCTCCTTTTCCTCCCCTCCTCCTGTTTTTGACAGCCCTGACCACACTTCCCCACTACAGCAGACACTCTCCTCCAACACCGGACTACCAACAACAGCCACCACAACCTGACCCAAGGCACCCACCCTTTGGCCCTTGCCATCCATACGGCTCTCCCACCAACACTTCCCTCCTCCTTTTCCTCCCCTCCTCCGACTTTCAACAGCCCGAACCACACTTCCCCACTACAGCAGACACTCTCCTCCAACACCGGACTACCAACAACAGCCACCACAACCTGACCCAAGGCACCCACCCTTTTGCCCTTGCCATCCATACGGCTCTCCCACCAACACTTCCCTCATCCTTTTCCTCCCCTCCTCCTACTTTCAACAGCCCTGACCACACTTCCCCACTACAGCAGACACTCTCCTCCAACACCCAACTACCAACAACAGCCACCACAACCTGACCCAAGGCACCCACCCTTTTGCCCTTGCCATCCATACGGCTCTCCCACCAACACTTCCCTCCTCCTTTTCCTCCCCTCCTCCGACTTTCAACAGCCCGAACCACACTTCCCCACTACAGCAGACACTCTCCTCCAACACCGGACTACCAACAACAGCCACCACAACCTGCACCAAGGCACCCACCCTTTTGCCCTTGCCATCCATACGGCTCTCCCACCAACACTTCCCTCATCCTTTTCCTCCCCTCCTCCTACTTTCAACAGCCTGACCACACTTCCCCACTACAGCAGACACTCTCCTCCAACACCGGACTACCAACAACAGCCACCACAACCTGCACCAAGGCACCCACCCTTTGGCCCTTGCCATCCATACGGCTCTCCCACCAACACTTCCCTCCTCCTTTTCCTCCCCTCCTCCTACTTTCAACAGCCCGAACCACACTTCCCCACTACAGCAGACACTCTCCTCCAACACCGGACTATCAACAACAGCCACCACAACCTGACCCAAGGCACCCACCCTTTGGCCCTTGCCATCCATACGGCTCTCCCACCAACACTTCCCTCCTCCTTTTCCTCCCCTCCTCCGACTTTCAACAGCCCGAACCACACTTCCCCACTACAGCAGACACTCTCCTCCAACACCCAACTACCAACAACAGCCACCACAACCTGCACCAAGGCACCCACCCTTTGGGCCTTGCCATCCATACGGCTCTCCCACCAACACTTCCCTCCTCCTTTTCCTCCCCTCCTCCTACTTTCAACAGCCCGAACCACACTTCCCCACTACAGCAGACACTCTCCTCCAACACCGGACTACCAACAACAGCCACCACAACCTGCACCAAGGCACCCACCCTTTGGCCCTTGCCATCCATACGGCTCTCCCACCAACACTTCCCTCCTCCTTTTCCTCCCCTCCTCCTACTTTCAACAGCCCGAACCACACTTCCCCACTACAGCAGACACTCTCCTCCAACACCGGACTACCAACAACAGCCACCACAACCTGCACCAAGGCACCCACCCTTTTGCCCTTGCCATCCATACGGCTCTCCCACCAACACTTCCCTCCTCCTTTTCCTCCCCTCCTCCTACTTTCAACAGCCCGAACCACACTTCCCCACTACAGCAGACACTCTCCTCCAACACCGGACTACCAACAACAGCCACCACAACCTGACCCAAGGCACCCACCCTTTTGCCCTTGCCATCCATACGGCTCTCCCACCAACACTTCCCTCCTCCTTTTCCTCCCCTCCTCCTACTTTCAACAGCCCTGACCACACTTCCCCACTACAGCAGACACTCTCCTCCAACACCGGACTACCAACAACAGCCACCACAACCTGCACCAAGGCACCCACCCTTTTGGCACTGGCATGCACACGGCTCTCCCACCAACACTTCCCTCCTCCTTTTCCTCCCCTCCTCCTACTTTCAACAGCCCGAACCACACTTCCCCACTACAGCAGACACTCTCCTCCAACACCGGACTACCAACAACAGCCACCACAACCTGACCCAAGGCACCCACCCTTTTGGCACTGGCATGCACACGGCTCTCCCACCAACACTTCCCTCCTCCTTTTCCTCCCCTCCTCCTACTTTCAACAGCCCGAACCACACTTCCCCACTACAGCAGACACTCTCCTCCAACACCGGACTACCAACAACAGCCACCACAACCTGCACCAAGGCACCCACCCTTTTGGCACTGGCATGCACACGGCTCTCCCACCAACACTTCCCTCCTCCTTTTCCTCCCCTCCTCCTACTTTCAACAGCCCGAACCACACTTCCCCACTACAGCAGACACTCTCCTCCAACACCGGACTACCAACAACAGCCACCACAACCTGCACCAAGGCACCCACCCTTTGGCCCTTGCCATCCATACGGCTCTCCCACCAACACTTCCCTCCTCCTTTTCCTCCCCTCCTCCGACTTTCAACAGCCCGAACCACACTTCCCCACTACAGCAGACACTCTCCTCCAACACCGGACTACCAACAACAGCCACCACAACCTGACCCAAGGCACCCACCCTTTGGCCCTTGCCATCCATACGGCTCTCCCACCAACACTTCCCTCCTCCTTTTCCTCCCCTCCTCCGACTTTCAACAGCCCGAACCACACTTCCCCACTACAGCAGACACTCTCCTCCAACACCGGACTACCAACAACAGCCACCACAACCTGACCCAAGGCACCCACCCTTTGGCCCTTGCCATCCATACGGCTCTCCCACCAACACTTCCCTCCTCCTTTTCCTCCCCTCCTCCTGTTTTTGACAGCCCTGACCACACTTCCCCACTACAGCAGACACTCTCCTCCAACACCGGACTACCAACAACAGCCACCACAACCTGCACCAAGGCACCCACCCTTTGGCCCTTGCCATCCATACGGCTCTCCCACCAACACTTCCCTCCTCCTTTTCCTCCCCTCCTCCGACTTTCAACAGCCCGAACCACACTTCCCCACTACAGCAGACACTCTCCTCCAACACCGGACTACCAACAACAGCCACCACAACCTGACCCAAGGCACCCACCCTTTTGCCCTTGCCATCCATACGGCTCTCCCACCAACACTTCCCTCATCCTTTTCCTCCCCTCCTCCTACTTTCAACAGCCCTGACCACACTTCCCCACTACAGCAGACACTCTCCTCCAACACCGGACTACCAACAACAGCCACCACAACCTGACCCAAGGCACCCACCCTTTTGCCCTTGCCATCCATACGGCTCTCCCACCAACACTTCCCTCCTCCTTTTCCTCCCCTCCTCCGACTTTCAACAGCCCGAACCACACTTCCCCACTACAGCAGACACTCTCCTCCAACACCGGACTACCAACAACAGCCACCACAACCTGACCCAAGGCACCCACCCTTTTGCCCTTGCCATCCATACGGCTCTCCCACCAACACTTCCCTCATCCTTTTCCTCCCCTCCTCCTACTTTCAACAGCCTGACCACACTTCCCCACTACAGCAGACACTCTCCTCCAACACCGGACTACCAACAACAGCCACCACAACCTGCACCAAGGCACCCACCCTTTGGCCCTTGCCATCCATACGGCTCTCCCACCAACACTTCCCTCCTCCTTTTCCTCCCCTCCTCCTACTTTCAACAGCCCGAACCACACTTCCCCACTACAGCAGACACTCTCCTCCAACACCGGACTACCAACAACAGCCACCACAACCTGCACCAAGGCACCCACCCTTTTGCCCTTGCCATCCATACGGCTCTCCCACCAACACTTCCCTCCTCCTTTTCCTCCCCTCCTCCTACTTTCAACAGCCCGAACCACACTTCCCCACTACAGCAGACACTCTCCTCCAACACCGGACTACCAACAACAGCCACCACAACCTGACCCAAGGCACCCACCCTTTGGCCCTTGCCATCCATACGGCTCTCCCACCAACACTTCCCTCCTCCTTTTCCTCCCCTCCTCCTGTTTTTGACAGCCCTGACCACACTTCCCCACTACAGCAGACACTCTCCTCCAACACCGGACTACCAACAACAGCCACCACAACCTGCACCAAGGCACCCACCCTTTGGCCCTTGCCATCCATACGGCTCTCCCACCAACACTTCCCTCCTCCTTTTCCTCCCCTCCTCCGACTTTCAACAGCCCGAACCACACTTCCCCACTACAGCAGACACTCTCCTCCAACACCGGACTACCAACAACAGCCACCACAACCTGACCCAAGGCACCCACCCTTTGGCCCTTGCCATCCATACGGCTCTCCCACCAACACTTCCCTCCTCCTTTTCCTCCCCTCCTCCGACTTTCAACAGCCCTGACAACACTTCCCCACTACAGCAGACACTCTCCTCCAACACCGGACTACCAACAACAGCCACCACAACCTGCACCAAGGCACCCTCCCTTTTGGCACTGGCATGCACACGGCTCTCCCACCAACACTTCCCTCCTCCTTTTCCTCCCCTCCTCCTACTTTCAACAGCCCGAACCACACTTCCCCACTACAGCAGACACTCTCCTCCAACACCGGACTACCAACAACAGCCACCACAACCTGACCCAAGGCACCCACCCTTTTGGCACTGGCATGCACACGGCTCTCCCACCAACACTTCCCTCCTCCTTTTCCTCCCCTCCTCCTACTTTCAACAGCCCGAACCACACTTCCCCACTACAGCAGACACTCTCCTCCAACACCGGACTACCAACAACAGCCACCACAACCTGACCCAAGGCACCCACCCTTTTGGCACTGGCATGCACACGGCTCTCCCACCAACACTTCCCTCCTCCTTTTCCTCCCCTCCTCCGACTTTCAACAGCCCGAACCACACTTCCCCACTACAGCAGACACTCTCCTCCAACACCGGACTACCAACAACAGCCACCACAACCTGCACCAAGGCACCCACCCTTTTGGCACTGGCATGCACACGGCTCTCCCACCAACACTTCCCTCCTCCTTTTCCTCCCCTCCTCCTACTTTCAACAGCCCGAACCACACTTCCCCACTACAGCAGACACTCTCCTCCAACACCGGACTACCAACAACAGCCACCACAACCTGCACCAAGGCACCCACCCTTTGGCCCTTGCCATCCATACGGCTCTCCCACCAACACTTCCCTCCTCCTTTTCCTCCCCTCCTCCGACTTTCAACAGCCCGAACCACACTTCCCCACTACAGCAGACACTCTCCTCCAACACCGGACTACCAACAACAGCCACCACAACCTGCACCAAGGCACCCACCCTTTGGCCCTTGCCATCCATACGGCTCTCCCACCAACACTTCCCTCCTCCTTTTCCTCCCCTCCTCCTACTTTCAACAGCCTGAACCACACTTCCCCACTACAGCAGACTCTCTCCTCCAACACCGGACTACCAACAACAGCCACCACAACCTGCACCAAGGCACCCACCCTTTGGCCCTTGCCATCCATACGGCTCTCCCACCAACACTTCCCTCCTCCTTTTCCTCCCCTCCTCCTACTTTCAACAGCCCGAACCACACTTCCCCACTACAGCAGACACTCTCCTCCAACACCGGACTACCAACAACAGCCACCACAACCTGCACCAAGGCACCCACCCTTTGGCCCTTGCCATCCATACGGCTCTCCCACCAACACTTCCCTCCTCCTTTTCCTCCCCTCCTCCTGTTTTTGACAGCCCTGACCACACTTCCCCACTACAGCAGACACTCTCCTCCAACACCGGACTACCAACAACAGCCACCACAACCTGACCCAAGGCACCCACCCTTTGGCCCTTGCCATCCATACGGCTCTCCCACCAACACTTCCCTCCTCCTTTTCCTCCCCTCCTCCGACTTTCAACAGCCCGAACCACACTTCCCCACTACAGCAGACACTCTCCTCCAACACCGGACTACCAACAACAGCCACCACAACCTGACCCAAGGCACCCACCCTTTGGCCCTTGCCATCCATACGGCTCTCCCACCAACACTTCCCTCCTCCTTTTCCTCCCCTCCTCCGACTTTCAACAGCCCGAACCACACTTCCCCACTACAGCAGACACTCTCCTCCAACACCCAACTACCAACAACAGCCACCACAACCTGACCCAAGGCACCCTCCCTTTTGGCACTGGCATGCACACGGCTCTCCCACCAACACTTCCCTCCTCCTTTTCCTCCCCTCCTCCTACTTTCAACAGCCCGAACCACACTTCCCCACTACAGCAGACACTCTCCTCCAACACCGGACTACCAACAACAGCCACCACAACCTGCACCAAGGCACCCACCCTTTTGGCACTGGCATGCACACGGCTCTCCCACCAACACTTCCCTCCTCCTTTTCCTCCCCTCCTCCTACTTTCAACAGCCCGAACCACACTTCCCCACTACAGCAGACACTCTCCTCCAACACCCAACTACCAACAACAGCCACCACAACCTGCACCAAGGCACCCACCCTTTTGGCACTGGCATGCACACGGCTCTCCCACCAACACTTCCCTCCTCCTTTTCCTCCCCTCCTCCTACTTTCAACAGCCCGAACCACACTTCCCCACTACAGCAGACACTCTCCTCCAACACCGGACTACCAACAACAGCCACCACAACCTGCACCAAGGCACCCACCCTTTTGGCACTGGCATGCACACGGCTCTCCCACCAACACTTCCCTCCTCCTTTTCCTCCCCTCCTCCTGTTTTTGACAGCCTGAACCACACTTCCCCACTACAGCAGACACTCTCCTCCAACACCGGACTACCAACAACAGCCACCACAACCTGCACCAAGGCACCCACCCTTTGGCCCTTGCCATCCATACGGCTCTCCCACCAACACTTCCCTCCTCCTTTTCCTCCCCTCCTCCGACTTTCAACAGCCCGAACCACACTTCCCCACTACAGCAGACACTCTCCTCCAACACCGGACTACCAACAACAGCCACCACAACCTGCACCAAGGCACCCACCCTTTGGCCCTTGCCATCCATACGGCTCTCCCACCAACACTTCCCTCCTCCTTTTCCTCCCCTCCTCCGACTTTCAACAGCCCGAACCACACTTCCCCACTACAGCAGACACTCTCCTCCAACACCGGACTACCAACAACAGCCACCACAACCTGACCCAAGGCACCCACCCTTTTGCCCTTGCCATCCATACGGCTCTCCCACCAACACTTCCCTCCTCCTTTTCCTCCCCTCCTCCTGTTTTTGACAGCCCTGACCACACTTCCCCACTACAGCAGACACTCTCCTCCAACACCCAACTACCAACAACAGCCACCACAACCTGCACCAAGGCACCCACCCTTTTGCCCTTGCCATCCATACGGCTCTCCCACCAACACTTCCCTCCTCCTTTTCCTCCCCTCCTCCGACTTTCAACAGCCCGAACCACACTTCCCCACTACAGCAGACACTCTCCTCCAACACCCAACTACCAACAACAGCCACCACAACCTGCACCAAGGCACCCACCCTTTGGCCCTTGCCATCCATACGGCTCTCCCACCAACACTTCCCTCATCCTTTTCCTCCCCTCCTCCTACTTTCAACAGCCCGAACCACACTTCCCCACTACAGCAGACACTCTCCTCCAACACCCAACTACCAAAAACAGTCACCACAACCTGACCCAAGGCACCCACCCTTTTGGCACTGGCATGCACACGGCTCTCCCACCAACACTTCCCTCCTCCTTTTCCTCCCCTCCTCCTACTTTCAACAGCCCTAACCACACTTCCCCACTACAGCAGACACTCTCCTCCAACACCGGACTACCAACAACAGCCACCACAACCTGACCCAAGGCACCCACCCTTTTGGCACTGGCATGCACACGGCTCTCCCACCAACACTTCCCTCCTCCTTTTCCTCCCCTCCTCCTACTTTCAACAGCCTGAACCACACTTCCCCACTACAGCAGACTCTCTCCTCCAACACCGGACTACCAACAACAGCCACCACAACCTGCACCAAGGCACCCACCCTTTTGCCCTTGCCATCCATACGGCTCTCCCACCAACACTTCCCTCCTCCTTTTCCTCCCCTCCTCCTACTTTCAACAGCCCGAACCACACTTCCCCACTACAGCAGACACTCTCCTCCAACACCGGACTACCAACAACAGCCACCACAACCTGCACCAAGGCACCCACCCTTTGGCCCTTGCCATCCATACGGCTCTCCCACCAACACTTCCCTCCTCCTTTTCCTCCCCTCCTCCGACTTTCAACAGCCCGAACCACACTTCCCCACTACAGCAGACACTCTCCTCCAACACCCAACTACCAACAACAGCCACCACAACCTGACCCAAGGCACCCACCCTTTTGGCACTGGCATGCACACGGCTCTCCCACCAACACTTCCCTCCTCCTTTTCCTCCCCTCCTCCTACTTTCAACAGCCCGAACCACACTTCCCCACTACAGCAGACACTCTCCTCCAACACCGGACTACCAACAACAGCCACCACAACCTGACCCAAGGCACCCACCCTTTTGCCCTTGCCATCCATACGGCTCTCCCACCAACACTTCCCTCCTCCTTTTCCTCCCCTCCTCCGACTTTCAACAGCCCGAACCACACTTCCCCACTACAGCAGACACTCTCCTCCAACACCGGACTACCAACAACAGCCACCACAACCTGACCCAAGGCACCCACCCTTTGGCCCTTGCCATCCATACGGCTCTCCCACCAACACTTCCCTCCTCCTTTTCCTCCCCTCCTCCGACTTTCAACAGCCCGAACCACACTTCCCCACTACAGCAGACACTCTCCTCCAACACCCAACTACCAACAACAGTCACCACAACCTGACCCAAGGCACCCACCCTTTTGGCACTGGCATGCACATGGCTCTCCCACCAACACTTCCCTCCTCCTTTTCCTCCCCTCCTCCTACTTTCAACAGCCCGAACCACACTTCCCCACTACAGAAGACACTCTCCTCCAACACCGGACTACCAACAACAGCCACCACAGCCTGCACCAAGGCACCCACATTTTTGACATTGGCATGCACACGGCTCTCCCACCAACACTTCCCTCCTCCTTTTCCTCCCCTCCTCCTACTTTCAACAGCCTGAACCACACTTCCCCACTACAGCAGACACTCTCCTCCAACACCGGACTACCAACAACAGCCACCACAACCTGACCCAAGGCACCCAGCCTTTGGCCCTTGCCATCCATACGGCTCTCCCACCAACACTTCCCTCCTCCTTTTCCTCCCCTCCTCCGACTTTCAACAGCCCGAACCACACTTCCCCACTACAGCAGACACTCTCCTCCAACACCCAACTACCAACAACAGCCACCACAACCTGCACCAAGGCACCCACCCTTTTGCCCTTGCCATCCATACGGCTCTCCCACCAACACTTCCCTCCTCCTTTTCCTCCCCTCCTCCTACTTTCAACAGCCCTGACCACACTTCCCCACTACAGCAGACACTCTCCTCCAACACCGGACTACCAACAACAGCCACCACAACCTGACCCAAGGCACCCACCCTTTGGCCCTTGCCATCCATATGGCTCTCCCACCAACACTTCCCTCCTCCTTTTCCTCCCCTCCTCCTACTTTCAACAGCCCTGACCACACTTCCCCACTACAGCAGACACTCTCCTCCAACACCCAACTACCAACAACAGCCACCACAACCTGACCCAAGGCACCCACACTTTTGGCATTGGCATCCATACGGCTCTCCCACCAACACTTCCCTCCTCCTTTTCCTCCCCTCCTCCGACTTTCAACAGCCCGAACCACACTTCCCCACTACAGCAGACACTCTCCTCCAACACCGGACCACCAACAACAGCCACCACAACCTGACCCAAGGCACCCACCCTTTGGCCCTTGCCATCCATACGGCTCTCCCACCAACACTTCCCTCCTCCTTTTCCTCCCCTCCTCCTACTTTCAACAGCCCGAACCACACTTCCCCACTACAGCAGACACTCTCCTCCAACACCGGACTACCAACAACAGCCACCACAACCTGACCCAAGGCACCCACCCTTTGGCCCTTGCCATCCATACGGCTCTCCCACCAACACTTCCCTCCTCCTTTTCCTCCCCTCCTCCTGTTTTTGACAGCCCTGACCACACTTCCCCACTACAGCAGACACTCTCCTCCAACACCGGACTACCAACAACAGCCACCACAACCTGACCCAAGGCACCCACCCTTTGGCCCTTGCCATCCAAACGGCTCTCCCACCAACACTTCCCTCCTCCTTTTCCTCCCCTCCTCCTACTTTCAACAGCCCGAACCACACTTCCCCACTACAGCAGACACTCTCCTCCAACACCGGACTACCAACAACAGCCACCACAACCTGACCCAAGGCACCCCCCCTTTTTGGCATTGGCATACACACGGCTCTCCCACCAACACTTCCCTCCTCCTTTTCCTCCCCTCCTCCTACTTTCAACAGCCCGAACCACACTTCCCCACTACAGCAGACACTCTCCTCCAACACCCAACTACCAACAACAGCCACCACAACCTGCACCAAGGCACCCACCCTTTTGCCCTTGCCATCCATACGGCTCTCCCACCAACACTTCCCTCCTCCTTTTCCTCCCCTCCTCCTACTTTCAACAGCCCTGACCACACTTCCCCACTACAGCAGACACTCTCCTCCAACACCCAACTACCAACAACAGCCACCACAACCTGACCCAAGGCACCCACCCTTTTGGCACTGGCATGCACACGGCTCTCCCACCAACACTTCCCTCCTCCTTTTCCTCCCCTCCTCCTACTTTCAACAGCCCGAACCACACTTCCCCACTACAGCAGACACTCTCCTCCAACACCGGACTACCAACAACAGCCACCACAACCTGACCCAAGGCACCCACCCTTTGGCCCTTGCCATCCATACGGCTCTCCCACCAACACTTCCCTCCTCCTTTTCCTCCCCTCCTCCGACTTTCAACAGCCCGAACCACACTTCCCCACTACAGCAGACACTCTCCTCCAACACCGGACTACCAACAACAGCCACCACAACCTGCACCAAGGCACCCACCCTTTGGCCCTTGCCATCCATACGGCTCTCCCACCAACACTTCCCTCCTCCTTTTCCTCCCCTCCTCCTACTTTCAACAGCCCGAACCACACTTCCCCACTACAGCAGACACTCTCCTCCAACACCGGACTACCAACAACAGCCACCACAACCTGACCCAAGGCACCCACCCTTTTTCCCTTGCCATCCATATGCCTCTCCCACCAACACTTCCCTCCTCCTTTTCCTCCCCTCCTCCTGTTTTTGACAGCCCTGACCACACTTCCCCACTACAGCAGACACTCTCCTCCAACACCGGACTACCAACAACAGCCACCACAACCTGACCCAAGGCACCCACCCTTTGGCCCTTGCCATCCATACGGCTCTCCCACCAACACTTCCCTCCTCCTTTTCCTCCCCTCCTCCGACTTTCAACAGCCCGAACCACACTTCCCCACTACAGCAGACACTCTCCTCCAACACCGGACTATCAACAACAGCCACCACAACCTGACCCAAGGCACCCACCCTTTGGCCCTTGCCATCCATACGGCTCTCCCACCAACACTTCCCTCCTCCTTTTCCTCCCCTCCTCCTACTTTCAACAGCCCGAACCACACTTCCCCACTACAGCAGACACTCTCCTCCAACACCCAACTACCAAAAACAGTCACCACAACCTGACCCAAGGCACCCACCCTTTTGGCACTGGCATGCACACGGCTCTCCCACCAACACTTCCCTCCTCCTTTTCCTCCCCTCCTCCTACTTTCAACAGCCCGAACCACACTTCCCCACTACAGCAGACACTCTCCTCCAACACCGGACTACCAACAACAGCCACCACAACCTGACCCAAGGCACCCACCCTTTTGGCACTGGCATGCACACGGCTCTCCCACCAACACTTCCCTCCTCCTTTTCCTCCCCTCCTCCTACTTTCAACAGCCTGAACCACACTTCCCCACTACAGCAGACTCTCTCCTCCAACACCGGACTACCAACAACAGCCACCACAACCTGCACCAAGGCACCCACCCTTTGGCCCTTGCCATCCATACGGCTCTCCCACCAACACTTCCCTCCTCCTTTTCCTCCCCTCCTCCTACTTTCAACAGCCCGAACCACACTTCCCCACTACAGCAGACACTCTCCTCCAACACCGGACTACCAACAACAGCCACCACAACCTGACCCAAGGCACCCACCCTTTGGCCCTTGCCATCCATACGGCTCTCCCACCAACACTTCCCTCCTCCTTTTCCTCCCCTCCTCCGACTTTCAACAGCCCGAACCACACTTCCCCACTACAGCAGACACTCTCCTCCAACACCGGACTACCAACAACAGCCACCACAACCTGACCCAAGGCACCCACCCTTTTGCCCTTGCCATCCATACGGCTCTCCCACCAACACTTCCCTCCTCCTTTTCCTCCCCTCCTCCTACTTTCAACAGCCCTGACCACACTTCCCCACTACAGCAGACACTCTCCTCCAACACCGGACTACCAACAACAGCCACCACAACCTGACCCAAGGCACCCACCCTTTTGGCACTGGCATGCACACGGCTCTCCCACCAACACTTCCCTCCTCCTTTTCCTCCCCTCCTCCGACTTTCAACAGCCCGAACCACACTTCCCCACTACAGCAGACACTCTCCTCCAACACCGGACTACCAACAACAGCCACCACAACCTGACCCAAGGCACCCACCCTTTGGCCCTTGCCATCCATACGGCTCTCCCACCAACACTTCCCTCCTCCTCTTCCTCCCCTCCTCCTACTTTCAACAGCCCGAACCACACTTCCCCACTACAGCAGACACTCTCCTCCAACACCGGACTACCAACAACAGCCACCACAACCTGACCCAAGGCACCCACCCTTTGGCCCTTGCCATCCATACGGCTCTCCCACCAACACTTCCCTCCTCCTTTTCCTCCCCTCCTCCTACTTTCAACAGCCCGAACCACACTTCCCCACTACAGCAGACACTCTCCTCCAACACCCAACTACCAAAAACAGTCACCACAACCTGACTCAAGGCACCCACCCTTTTGGCACTGGCATGCACACGGCTCTCCCACCAACACTTCCCTCCTCCTTTTCCTCCCCTCCTCCTACTTTCAACAGCCCGAACCACACTTCCCCACTACAGCAGACACTCTCCTCCAACACCGGACTACCAACAACAGCCACCACAACCTGCACCAAGGCACCCACCCTTTTGGCACTGGCATGCACACGGCTCTCCCACCAACACTTCCCTCCTCCTTTTCCTCCCCTCCTCCTACTTTCAACAGCCTGAACCACACTTCCCCACTACAGCAGACACTCTCCTCCAACACCCAACTACCAAAAACAGTCACCACAACCTGACCCAAGGCACCCACCCTTTTGGCACTGGCATGCACACGGCTCTCCCACCAACACTTCCCTCCTCCTTTTCCTCCCCTCCTCCTACTTTCAACAGCCCTGACAACACTTCCCCACTACAGCAGACTCTCTCCTCCAACACCGGACTACCAACAACAGCCACCACAACCTGACCCAAGGCACCCACCCTTTGGCCCTTGCCATCCATACGGCTCTCCCACCAACACTTCCCTCCTCCTTTTCCTCCCCTCCTCCTACTTTCAACAGCCCGAACCACACTTCCCCACTACAGCAGACACTCTCCTCCAACACCCAACTACCAACAACAGCCACCACAACCTGACCCAAGGCACCCACCCTTTGGCCCTTGCCATCCATACCGCTCTCCCACCAACACTTCCCTCCTCCTTTTCCTCCCCTCCTCCTACTTTCAACAGCCCTGACCACACTTCCCCACTACAGCAGACACTCTCCTCCAACACCGGACTACCAACAACAGCCACCACAACCTGACCCAAGGCACCCACCCTTTTGCCCTTGCCATCCATACGGCTCTCCCACCAACACTTCCCTCCTCCTTTTCCTCCCCTCCTCCGACTTTCAACAGCCCGAACCACACTTCCCCACTACAGCAGACACTCTCCTCCAACACCGGACTACCAACAACAGCCACCACAACCTGACCCAAGGCACCCACCCTTTGGCCCTTGCCATCCATACGGCTCTCCCACCAACACTTCCCTCCTCCTTTTCCTCCCCTCCTCCGACTTTCAACAGCCCGAACCACACTTCCCCACTACAGCAGACACTCTCCTCCAACACCGGACTACCAACAACAGCCACCACAACCTGCACCAAGGCACCCACCCTTTTGGCACTGGCATGCACACGGCTCTCCCACCAACACTTCCCTCCTCCTTTTCCTCCCCTCCTCCTACTTTCAACAGCCCGAACCACACTTCCCCACTACAGCAGACACTCTCCTCCAACACCGGACTACCAACAACAGCCACCACAACCTGCACCAAGGCACCCACCTTTTGGCACTGGCATGCACACGGCTCTCCCACCAACACTTCCCTCCTCCTTTTCCTCCCCTCCTCCTACTTTCAACAGCCCGAACCACACTTCCCCACTACAGCAGACACTCTCCTCCAACACCGGACTACCAACAACAGCCACCACAACCTGCACCAAGGCACCCACCCTTTGGCCCTTGCCATCCATACGGCTCTCCCACCAACACTTCCCTCCTCCTTTTCCTCCCCTCCTCCTACTTTCAACAGCCCGAACCACACTTCCCCACTACAGCAGACACTCTCCTCCAACACCGGACTACCAACAACAGCCACCACAACCTGCACCAAGGCACCCACCCTTTGGCCCTTGCCATCCATACGGCTCTCCCACCAACACTTCCCTCCTCCTTTTCCTCCCCCCCTCCTACTTTCAACAGCCCGAACCACACTTCCCCACTACAGCAGACACTCTCCTCCAACACCCAACTACCAAAAACAGTCACCACAACCTGACCCAAGGCACCCACCCTTTTGGCACTGGCATGCACACGGCTCTCCCACCAACACTTCCCTCCTCCTTTTCCTCCCCTCCTCCTACTTTCAACAGCCCGAACCACACTTCCCCACTACAGCAGACACTCTCCTCCAACACCGGACTACCAACAACAGCCACCACAACCTGACCCAAGGCACCCACCCTTTTGCCCTTGCCATCCATACGGCTCTCCCACCAACACTTCCCTCCTCCTTTTCCTCCCCTCCTCCTGTTTTTGACAGCCCTGACCACACTTCCCCACTACAGCAGACACTCTCCTCCAACACCGGACTACCAACAACAGCCACCACAACCTGACCCAAGGCACCCACCCTTTGGCCCTTGCCATCCATACGGCTCTCCCACCAACACTTCCCTCCTCCTTTTCCTCCCCTCCTCCGACTTTCAACAGCCCGAACCACACTTCCCCACTACAGCAGACACTCTCCTCCAACACCGGACTATCAACAACAGCCACCACAACCTGACCCAAGGAACCCACCCTTTGGCCCTTGCCATCCATACGGCTCTCCCACCAACACTTCCCTCCTCCTTTTCCTCCCCTCCTCCTACTTTCAACAGCCCGAACCACACTTCCCCACTACAGCAGACACTCTCCTCCAACACCCAACTACCAAAAACAGTCACCACAACCTGACCCAAGGCACCCACCCTTTTGGCACTGGCATGCACACGGCTCTCCCACCAACACTTCCCTCCTCCTTTTCCTCCCCTCCTCCTACTTTCAACAGCCCGAACCACACTTCCCCACTACAGCAGACACTCTCCTCCAACACCGGACTACCAACAACAGCCACCACAACCTGACCCAAGGCACCCACCCTTTTGGCACTGGCATGCACACGGCTCTCCCACCAACACTTCCCTCCTCCTTTTCCTCCCCTCCTCCTACTTTCAACAGCCTGAACCACACTTCCCCACTACAGCAGACTCTCTCCTCCAACACCGGACTACCAACAACAGCCACCACAACCTGACCCAAGGCACCCACCCTTTGGCCCTTGCCATCCATACGGCTCTCCCACCAACACTTCCCTCCTCCTTTTCCTCCCCTCCTCCGACTTTCAACAGCCCGAACCACACTTCCCCACTACAGCAGACACTCTCCTCCAACACCGGACTACCAACAACAGCCACCACAACCTGACCCAAGGCACCCACCCTTTTGCCCTTGCCATCCATACGGCTCTCCCACCAACACTTCCCTCCTCCTTTTCCTCCCCTCCTCCTACTTTCAACAGCCCTGACCACACTTCCCCACTACAGCAGACACTCTCCTCCAACACCCAACTACCAACAACAGCCACCACAACCTGCACCAAGGCACCCACCCTTTTGCCCTTGCCATCCATACGGCTCTCCCACCAACACTTCCCTCCTCCTTTTCCTCCCCTCCTCCGACTTTCAACAGCCCGAACCACACTTCCCCACTACAGCAGACACTCTCCTCCAACACCCAACTACCAACAACAGCCACCACAACCTGACCCAAGGCACCCACCCTTTTGCCCTTGCCATCCATACGGCTCTCCCACCAACACTTCCCTCCTCCTTTTCCTCCCCTCCTCCTACTTTCAACAGCCCGAACCACACTTCCCCACTACAGCAGACACTCTCCTCCAACACCGGACTACCAACAACAGCCACCACAACCTGCACCAAGGCACCCACCCTTTTGGCACTGGCATGCACACGGCTCTCCCACCAACACTTCCCTCCTCCTTTTCCTCCCCTCCTCCGACTTTCAACAGCCCGAACCACACTTCCCCACTACAGCAGACACTCTCCTCCAACACCGGACTACCAACAACAGCCACCACAACCTGACCCAAGGCACCCACCCTTTGGCCCTTGCCATCCATACGGCTCTCCCACCAACACTTCCCTCCTCCTTTTCCTCCCCTCCTCCGACTTTCAACAGCCCTGACCACACTTCCCCACTACAGCAGACACTCTCCTCCAACACCCAACTACCAACAACAGCCACCACAACCTGCACCAAGGCACCCACCCTTTTGCCCTTGCCATCCATACGGCTCTCCCACCAACACTTCCCTCCTCCTTTTCCTCCCCTCCTCCGACTTTCAACAGCCCGAACCACACTTCCCCACTACAGCAGACACTCTCCTCCAACACCCAACTACCAACAACAGCCACCACAACCTGACCCAAGGCACCCACCCTTTGGCCCTTGCCATCCATACGGCTCTCCCACCAACACTTCCCTCCTCCTTTTCCTCCCCTCCTCCGACTTTCAACAGCCCGAACCACACTTCCCCACTACAGCAGACACTCTCCTCCAACACCGGACTACCAACAACAGCCACCACAACCTGACCCAAGGCACCCACCCTTTTGGCACTGGCATGCACACGGCTCTCCCACCAACACTTCCCTCCTCCTTTTCCTCCCCTCCTCCTACTTTCAACAGCCCGAACCACACTTCCCCACTACAGCAGACACTCTCCTCCAACACCGGACTACCAACAACAGCCACCACAACCTGCACCAAGGCACCCACCTTTTGGCACTGGCATGCACACGGCTCTCCCACCAACACTTCCCTCCTCCTTTTCCTCCCCTCCTCCTACTTTCAACAGCCTGAACCACACTTCCCCACTACAGCAGACACTCTCCTCCAACACTGGACTACCAACAACAGCCACCACAACCTGCACCAAGGCACCCACCCTTTGGCCCTTGCCATCCATACGGCTCTCCCACCAACACTTCCCTCCTCCTTTTCCTCCCCTCCTCCGACTTTCAACAGCCCGAACCACACTTCCCCACTACAGCAGACACTCTCCTCCAACACCGGACTACCAACAACAGCCACCACAACCTGACCCAAGGCACCCACCCTTTGGCCCTTGCCATCCATACGGCTCTCCCACCAACACTTCCCTCCTCCTTTTCCTCCCCCCCTCCTACTTTCAACAGCCCGAACCACACTTCCCCACTACAGCAGACACTCTCCTCCAACACCCAACTACCAAAAACAGTCACCACAACCTGACCCAAGGCACCCACCCTTTTGGCACTGGCATGCACACGGCTCTCCCACCAACACTTCCCTCCTCCTTTTCCTCCCCTCCTCCTACTTTCAACAGCCCGAACCACACTTCCCCACTACAGCAGACACTCTCCTCCAACACCGGACTACCAACAACAGCCACCACAACCTGCACCAAGGCACCCACCCTTTTGGCACTGGCATGCACACGGCTCTCCCACCAACACTTCCCTCCTCCTTTTCCTCCCCTCCTCCTACTTTCAACAGCCCTGACCACACTTCCCCACTACAGCAGACACTCTCCTCCAACACCCAACTACCAAAAACAGTCACCACAACCTGACCCAAGGCACCCACCCTTTGGCCCTTGCCATCCATACGGCTCTCCCACCAACACTTCCCTCCTCCTTTTCCTCCCCTCCTCCTACTTTCAACAGCCCTGACAACACTTCCCCACTACAGCAGACTCTCTCCTCCAACACCGGACTACCAACAACAGCCACCACAACCTGCACCAAGGCACCCACCCTTTGGCCCTTGCCATCCAGACGGCTCTCCCACCAACACTTCCCTCATCCTTTTCCTCCCCTCCTCCGACTTTCAACAGCCCGAACCACACTTCCCCACTACAGCAGACACTCTCCTCCAACACCGGACTACCAACAACAGCCACCACAACCTGACCCAAGGCACCCACCCTTTGGCCCTTGCCATCCAGACGGCTCTCCCACCAACACTTCCCTCCTCCTTTTCCTCCCCTCCTCCTACTTTCAACAGCCCTGACCACACTTCCCCACTACAGCAGACACTCTCCTCCAACACCGGACTACCAACAACAGCCACCACAACCTGACCCAAGGCACCCACCCTTTTGCCCTTGCCATCCATACGGCTCTCCCACCAACACTTCCCTCCTCCTTTTCCTCCCCTCCTCCGACTTTCAACAGCCCGAACCACACTTCCCCACTACAGCAGACACTCTCCTCCAACACCGGACTACCAACAACAGCCACCACAACCTGACCCAAGGCACCCACCCTTTGGCCCTTGCCATCCATACGGCTCTCCCACCAACACTTCCCTCCTCCTTTTCCTCCCCTCCTCCGACTTTCAACAGCCCGAACCACACTTCCCCACTACAGCAGACACTCTCCTCCAACACCGGACTACCAACAACAGCCACCACAACCTGCACCAAGGCACCCACCCTTTTGGCACTGGCATGCACACGGCTCTCCCACCAACACTTCCCTCCTCCTTTTCCTCCCCTCCTCCTACTTTCAACAGGCCGAACCACACTTCCCCACTACAGCAGACACTCTCCTCCAACACCGGACTACCAACAACAGCCACCACAACCTGCACCAAGGCACCCACCTTTTGGCACTGGCATGCACACGGCTCTCCCACCAACACTTCCCTCCTCCTTTTCCTCCCCTCCTCCTACTTTCAACAGCCTGAACCACACTTCCCCACTACAGCAGACACTCTCCTCCAACACCAGACCACCAACAACAGACACCACAACCTGACCCAAGGCACCCACCCTTTTGCCCTTGCCATCCATACGGCTCTCCCACCAACACTTCCCTCCTCCTTTTCCTCCCCTCCTCCGACTTTCAACAGCCCTGACCACACTTCCCCACTACAGCAGACACTCTCCTCCAACACCCAACTACCAACAACAGCCACCACAACCTGCACCAAGGCACCCACCCTTTTGCCCTTGCCATCCATACGGCTCTCCCACCAACACTTCCCTCCTCCTTTTCCTCCCCTCCTCCTACTTTCAACAGCCCGAACCACACTTCCCCACTACAGCAGACACTCTCCTCCAACACCGGACTACCAACAACAGCCACCACAACCTGACCCAAGGCACCCACCCTTTGGCCCTTGCCATCCATACGGCTCTCCCACCAACACTTCCCTCCTCCTTTTCCTCCCCTCCTCCTGTTTTTGACAGCCCTGACCACACTTCCCCACTACAGCAGACACTCTCCTCCAACACCGGACTACCAACAACAGCCACCACAACCTGCACCAAGGCACCCACCCTTTTGCCCTTGCCATCCATACGGCTCTCCCACCAACACTTCCCTCCTCCTTTTCCTCCCCTCCTCCGACTTTCAACAGCCCGAACCACACTTCCCCACTACAGCAGACACTCTCCTCCAACACCCAACTACCAACAACAGCCACCACAACCTGACCCAAGGCACCCACCCTTTGGCCCTTGCCATCCATACGGCTCTCCCACCAACACTTCCCTCCTCCTTTTCCTCCCCTCCTCCGACTTTCAACAGCCCGAACCACACTTCCCCACTACAGCAGACACTCTCCTCCAACACCGGACTACCAACAACAGCCACCACAACCTGACCCAAGGCACCCACCCTTTTGGCACTGGCATGCACACGGCTCTCCCACCAACACTTCCCTCCTCCTTTTCCTCCCCTCCTCCTACTTTCAACAGCCCGAACCACACTTCCCCACTACAGCAGACACTCTCCTCCAACACCGGACTACCAACAACAGCCACCACAACCTGCACCAAGGCACCCACCTTTTGGCACTGGCATGCACACGGCTCTCCCACCAACACTTCCCTCCTCCTTTTCCTCGCCTCCTCCTACTTTCAACAGCCTGAACCACACTTCCCCACTACAGCAGACACTCTCCTCCAACACCGGACTACCAACAACAGCCACCACAACCTGCACCAAGGCACCCACCCTTTGGCCCTTGCCATCCATACGGCTCTCCCACCAACACTTCCCTCCTCCTTTTCCTCCCCTCCTCCGACTTTCAACAGCCCGAACCACACTTCCCCACTACAGCAGACACTCTCCTCCAACACCGGACTACCAACAACAGCCACCACAACCTGACCCAAGGCACCCACCCTTTGGCCCTTGCCATCCATACGGCTCTCCCACCAACACTTCCCTCCTCCTTTTCCTCCCCCCCTCCTACTTTCAACAGCCCGAACCACACTTCCCCACTACAGCAGACACTCTCCTCCAACACCCAACTACCAAAAACAGTCACCACAACCTGACCCAAGGCACCCACCCTTTTGGCACTGGCATGCACACGGCTCTCCCACCAACACTTCCCTCCTCCTTTTCCTCCCCTCCTCCTACTTTCAACAGCCCGAACCACACTTCCCCACTACAGCAGACACTCTCCTCCAACACCGGACTACCAACAACAGCCACCACAACCTGCACCAAGGCACCCACCCTTTTGGCACTGGCATGCACACGGCTCTCCCACCAACACTTCCCTCCTCCTTTTCCTCCCCTCCTCCTACTTTCAACAGCCCTGACCACACTTCCCCACTACAGCAGACACTCTCCTCCAACACCCAACTACCAAAAACAGTCACCACAACCTGACCCAAGGCACCCACCCTTTGGCCCTTGCCATCCATACGGCTCTCCCACCAACACTTCCCTCCTCCTTTTCCTCCCCTCCTCCTACTTTCAACAGCCCTGACAACACTTCCCCACTACAGCAGACTCTCTCCTCCAACACCGGACTACCAACAACAGCCACCACAACCTGACCCAAGGCACCCACCCTTTGGCCCTTGCCATCCATACGGCTCTCCCACCAACACTTCCCTCCTCCTTTTCCTCCCCTCCTCCTACTTTCAACAGCCCGAACCACACTTCCCCACTACAGCAGACACTCTCCTCCAACACCGGACTACCAACAACAGCCACCACAACCTGCACCAAGGCACCCACCCTTTGGCCCTTGCCATCCAGACGGCTCTCCCACCAACACTTCCCTCCTCCTTTTCCTCCCCTCCTCCTACTTTCAACAGCCCTGACCACACTTCCCCACTACAGCAGACACTCTCCTCCAACACCGGACTACCAACAACAGCCACCACAACCTGACCCAAGGCACCCACCCTTTTGCCCTTGCCATCCATACGGCTCTCCCACCAACACTTCCCTCCTCCTTTTCCTCCCCTCCTCCGACTTTCAACAGCCCGAACCACACTTCCCCACTACAGCAGACACTCTCCTCCAACACCGGACTACCAACAACAGCCACCACAACCTGACCCAAGGCACCCACCCTTTGGCCCTTGCCATCCATACGGCTCTCCCACCAACACTTCCCTCCTCCTTTTCCTCCCCTCCTCCGACTTTCAACAGCCCGAACCACACTTCCCCACTACAGCAGACACTCTCCTCCAACACCGGACTACCAACAACAGCCACCACAACCTGCACCAAGGCACCCACCCTTTTGGCACTGGCATGCACACGGCTCTCCCACCAACACTTCCCTCCTCCTTTTCCTCCCCTCCTCCTACTTTCAACAGGCCGAACCACACTTCCCCACTACAGCAGACACTCTCCTCCAACACCGGACTACCAACAACAGCCACCACAACCTGCACCAAGGCACCCACCTTTTGGCACTGGCATGCACACGGCTCTCCCACCAACACTTCCCTCCTCCTTTTCCTCCCCTCCTCCTACTTTCAACAGCCTGAACCACACTTCCCCACTACAGCAGACACTCTCCTCCAACACCAGACCACCAACAACAGACACCACAACCTGACCCAAGGCACCCACCCTTTTGCCCTTGCCATCCATACGGCTCTCCCACCAACACTTCCCTCCTCCTTTTCCTCCCCTCCTCCGACTTTCAACAGCCCTGACCACACTTCCCCACTACAGCAGACACTCTCCTCCAACACCCAACTACCAACAACAGCCACCACAACCTGCACCAAGGCACCCACCCTTTTGCCCTTGCCATCCATACGGCTCTCCCACCAACACTTCCCTCCTCCTTTTCCTCCCCTCCTCCTACTTTCAACAGCCCGAACCACACTTCCCCACTACAGCAGACACTCTCCTCCAACACCGGACCACCAACAACAGCCACCACAACCTGCACCAAGGCACCCACCCTTTGGCCCTTGCCATCCATACGGCTCTCCCACCAACACTTCCCTCCTCCTTTTCCTCCCCTCCTCCTACTTTCAACAGCCCGAACCACACTTCCCCACTACAGCAGACACTCTCCTCCAACACCGGACTACCAACAACAGCCACCACAACCTGACCCAAGGCACCCACCCTTTGGCCCTTGCCATCCATACGGCTCTCCCACCAACACTTCCTTCCTCCTTTTCCTCCCCTCCTCCTACTTTCAACAGCCCTGACAACACTTCCCCACTACAGCAGACACTCTCCTCCAACATCGGACCACCAACAACAGCCACCACAACCTGACCCAAGGCACCCACCCTTTTGGCATTGGCATGCACACGGCTCTCCCACCAACACTTCCCTCCTCCTCTTCCTCCCCTCCTCCTACTTTCAACAGCCCGAACCACACTTCCCCACTACAGCAGACACTCTCCTCCAACACCGGACTACCAACAACAGCCACCACAACCTGACCCAAGGCACCCACCCTTTTGCCCTTGCCATCCATACGGCTCTCCCACCAACACTTCCCTCCTCCTTTTCCTCCCCTCCTCCTGTTTTTGACAGCCCGAACCACACTTCCCCACTACAGCAGACACTCTCCTCCAACACCGGACTACCAACAACAGCCACCACAACCTGCACCAAGGCACCCACCCTTTTGGCACTGGCATGCACACGGCTCTCCCACCAACACTTCCCTCCTCCTTTTCCTCCCCTCCTCCTACTTTCAACAGCCCGAACCACACTTCCCCACTACAGCAGACACTCTCCTCCAACACCGGACTACCAACAACAGCCACCACAACCTGACCCAAGGCACCCACCCTTTTGCCCTGGCAATCCATACGGCTCTCCCACCAACACTTCCCTCCTCCTTTTCCTCCCCTCCTCCTACTTTCAACAGCCCGAACCACACTTCCCCACTACAGCAGACACTCTCCTCCAACACCGGACCACCAACAACAGCCACCACAACCTGACCCAAGGCACCCACCCTTTGGCCCTTGCCATCCATGCGGCTCTCCCACCAACACTTCCCTCCTCCTTTTCCTCCCCTCCTCCTACTTTCAACAGCCCGAACCACACTTCCCCACTACAGCAGACACTCTCCTCCAACACCGGACTACCAACAACAGCCACCACAACCTGACCCAAGGCACCCACCCTTTTTGCACTGGCATGCATACGGCTCTCCCACCAACACTTCCCTCCTCCTTTTCCTCCCCTCCTCCTACTTTCAACAGCCCGAACCACACTTCCCCACTACAGCAGACACTCTCCTCCAACACCCAACTACCAACAACAGCCACCACAACCTGACCCAAGGCACCCACCCTTTGGCCCTTGCCATCCATACGGCTCTCCCACCAACACTTCCCTCCTCCTTTTCCTCCCCTCCTCCTGTTTTTGACAGCCCTGACCACACTTCCCCACTACAGCAGACACTCTCCTCCAACACCGGACTACCAACAACAGCCACCACAACCTGACCCAAGGCACCCACCCTTTTGCCCTTGCCATCCATACGGCTCTCCCACCAACACTTCCCTCCTCCTTTTCCTCCCCTCCTCCGACTTTCAACAGCCCGAACCACACTTCCCCACTACAGCAGACACTCTCCTCCAACACCGGACCACCAACAACAGCCACCACAACCTGCACCAAGGCACCCACCCTTTTGGCACTGGCATGCACACGGCTCTCCCACCAACACTTCCCTCCTCCTTTTCCTCCCCTCCTCCGACTTTCAACAGCCCGAACCACACTTCCCCACTACAGCAGACACTCTCCTCCAACACCGGACTACCAACAACAGCCACCACAACCTGACCCAAGGCACCCACCTTTTGGCACTGGCATGCACACGGCTCTCCCACCAACACTTCCCTCCTCCTTTTCCTCCCCTCCTCCTACTTTCAACAGCCTGAACCACACTTCCCCACTACAGCAGACACTCTCCTCCAACACCGGACTACCAACAACAGCCACCACAACCTGACCCAAGGCACCCACCCTTTTGGCACTGGCATGCACACGGCTCTCCCACCAACACTTCCCTCCTCCTTTTCCTCCCCTCCTCCTACTTTCAACAGCCCTGACCACACTTCCCCACTACAGCAGACACTCTCCTCCAACACCCAACTACCAAAAACAGTCACCACAACCTGACCCAAGGCACCCACCCTTTGGCCCTTGCCATCCATACGGCTCTCCCACCAACACTTCCCTCCTCCTTTTCCTCCCCTCCTCCTACTTTCAACAGCCCTGACAACACTTCCCCACTACAGCAGACTCTCTCCTCCAACACCGGACTACCAACAACAGCCACCACAACCTGACCCAAGGCACCCACCCTTTGGCCCTTGCCATCCATACGGCTCTCCCACCAACACTTCCCTCCTCCTTTTCCTCCCCTCCTCCTACTTTCAACAGCCCGAACCACACTTCCCCACTACAGCAGACACTCTCCTCCAACACCGGACTACCAACAACAGCCACCACAACCTGCACCAAGGCACCCACCCTTTGGCCCTTGCCATCCATACGGCTCTCCCACCAACACTTCCCTCCTCCTTTTCCTCCCCTCCTCCTACTTTCAACAGCCCTGACCACACTTCCCCACTACAGCAGACACTCTCCTCCAACACCGGACTACCAACAACAGCCACCACAACCTGACCCAAGGCACCCACCCTTTTGCCCTTGCCATCCATACGGCTCTCCCACCAACACTTCCCTCCTCCTTTTCCTCCCCTCCTCCTACTTTCAACAGCCCGAACCACACTTCCCCACTACAGCAGACACTCTCCTCCAACACCGGACTACCAACAACAGCCACCACAACCTGACCCAAGGCACCCACCCTTTTGGCACTGGCATGCACACGGCTCTCCCACCAACACTTCCCTCCTCCTTTTCCTCCCCTCCTCCTACTTTCAACAGCCCGAACCACACTTCCCCACTACAGCAGACACTCTCCTCCAACACCGGACTACCAACAACAGCCACCACAACCTGCACCAAGGCACCCACCTTTTGGCACTGGCATGCACACGGCTCTCCCACCAACACTTCCCTCCTCCTTTTCCTCCCCTCCTCCTACTTTCAACAGCCTGAACCACACTTCCCCACTACAGCAGACACTCTCCTCCAACACCGGACTACCAACAACAGCCACCACAACCTGACCCAAGGCACCCACCCTTTGGCCCTTGCCATCCATACGGCTCTCCCACCAACACTTCCCTCCTCCTTTTCCTCCCCTCCTCCTACTTTCAACAGCCTGAACCACACTTCCCCACTACAGCAGACTCTCTCCTCCAACACCGGACTACCAACAACAGCCACCACAACCTGACCCAAGGCACGCACCCTTTGGCCCGTGCCATCCATACGGCTCTCCCACCAACACTTCCCTCCTCCTTTTCCTCCCCTCCTCCTACTTTCAACAGCCCGAACCACACTTCCCCACTACAGCAGACACTCTCCTCCAACACCGGACTACCAACAACAGCCACCACAACCTGCACCAAGGCACCCACCCTTTGGCCCTTGCCATCCATACGGCTCTCCCACCAACACTTCCCTCCTCCTTTTCCTCCCCTCCTCCTACTTTCAACAGCCCGAACCACACTTCCCCACTACAGCAGACACTCTCCTCCAACACCGGACTATCAACAACAGCCACCACAACCTGACCCAAGGCACCCACCCTTTTGCTCTTGCCATCCATATGGCTCTCCCACCAACACTTCCCTCATCCTTTTCCTCCCCTCCTCTGACTTTCAACAGCCCGAACCACACTTCCCCACTACAGCAGACACTCTCCTCCAACACCAGACCACCAACAACAGCCACCACAACCTGACCCAAGGCACCCACCCTTTTGGCACTGGCATGCACACGGCTCTCCCACCAACACTTCCTTCCTCCTCTTCCTCCCCTCCTCCTACTTTCAACAGCCCGAACCACACTTCCCCACTACAGCAGACACTCTCCTCCAACACCGGACTACCAACAACAGCCACCACAACCTGACCCAAGGCACCCACCCTTTTGCCCTTGCCATCCATACGGCTCTCCCACCAACACTTCCCTCATCCTTTTCCTCCCCTCCTCCTGTTTTTGACAGCCCTGACCACACTTCCCCACTACAGCAGACACTCTCCTCCAACACCGGACTACCAACAACAGCCACCACAACCTGACCCAAGGCACCCACCCTTTTGCCCTTGCCATCCATACGGCTCTCCCACCAACACTTCCCTCCTCCTTTTCCTCCCCTCCTCCTACTTTCAACAGCCCGAACCACACTTCCCCACTACAGCAGACACTCTCCTCCAACACCGGACCACCAACAACAGCCACCACAACCTGACCCAAGGCACCCACCCTTTGGCCCTTGCCATCCATACGGCTCTCCCACCAACACTTCCCTCCTCCTTTTCCTCCCCTCCTCCTACTTTCAACAGCCCGAACCACACTTCCCCACTACAGCAGACACTCTCCTCCAACACCGGACTACCAACAACAGCCACCACAACCTGACCCAAGGCACCCACCCTTTTGGCACTGGCATGCATACGGCTCTCCCACCAACACTTCCCTCCTCCTTTTCCTCCCCTCCTCCTACTTTCAACAGCCCGAACCACACTTCCCCACTACAGCAGACACTCTCCTCCAACACCGGACTACCAACAACAGCCACCACAACCTGACCCAAGGCACCCACCCTTTTGCCCTTGCCATCCATACGGCTCTCCCACCAACACTTCCCTCCTCCTTTTCCTCCCCTCCTCCTGTTTTTGACAGCCCTGACCACACTTCCCCACTACAGCAGACACTCTCCTCCAACACCGGACTACCAACAACAGCCACCACAACCTGACCCAAGGCACCCACCCTTTGGCCCTTGCCATCCATACGGCTCTCCCACCAACACTTCCCTCCTCCTTTTCCTCCCCTCCTCCGACTTTCAACAGCCCGAACCACACTTCCCCACTACAGCAGACACTCTCCTCCAACACCGGACCACCAACAACAGCCACCACAACCTGACCCAAGGCACCCACCCTTTTGCTCTTGCCATCCATATGCCTCTCCCACCAACACTTCCCTCCTCCTCTTCCTCCCCTCCTCCTACTTTCAACAGCCCGAACCACACTTCCCCACTACAGCAGACACTCTCCTCCAACACCGGACTACCAACAACAGCCACCACAACCTGCACCAAGGCACCCACCCTTTGGCCCTTGCCATCCATACGGCTCTCCCACCAACACTTCCCTCATCCTTTTCCTCCCCTCCTCCTGTTTTTGACAGCCCTGACCACACTTCCCCACTACAGCAGACACTCTCCTCCAACACCGGACTACCAACAACAGCCACCACAACCTGACCCAAGGCACCCACCCTTTTGCCCTTGCCATCCATACGGCTCTCCCACCAACACTTCCCTCCTCCTTTTCCTCCCCTCCTCCTACTTTCAACAGCCCGAACCACACTTCCCCACTACAGCAGACACTCTCCTCCAACACCGGACCACCAACAACAGCCACCACAACCTGACCCAAGGCACCCACCCTTTGGCCCTTGCCATCCATACGGCTCTCCCACCAACACTTCCCTCCTCCTTTTCCTCCCCTCCTCCGACTTTCAACAGCCCGAACCACACTTCCCCACTACAGCAGACACTCTCCTCCAACACCGGACTACCAACAACAGCCACCACAACCTGCACCAAGGCACCCACCCTTTTGGCACTGGCATGCATACGGCTCTCCCACCAACACTTCCCTCCTCCTTTTCCTCCCCTCCTCCTACTTTCAACAGCCCGAACCACACTTCCCCACTACAGCAGACACTCTCCTCCAACACCAGACCACCAACAACAGCCACCACAACCTGACCCAAGGCACCCACCCTTTTGGCACTGGCATGCACACGGCTCTCCCACCAACACTTCCCTCCTCCTCTTCCTCCCCTCCTCCTACTTTCAACAGCCCGAACCACACTTCCCCACTACAGCAGACACTCTCCTCCAACACCGGACTACCAACAACAGCCACCACAACCTGCACCAAGGCACCCACCCTTTTGCCCTTGCCATCCATACGGCTCTCCCACCAACACTTCCCTCCTCCTTTTCCTCCCCTCCTCCTACTTTCAACAGCCCTGACCACACTTCCCCACTACAGCAGACACTCTCCTCCAACACCCAACTACCAACAACAGCCACCACAAACCTGACCCAAGGCACCCACCCTTTTGCCCTTGCCATCCATACGGCTCTCCCACCAACACTTCCCTCCTCCTTTTCCTCCCCTCCTCCGACTTTCAACAGCCCGAACCACACTTCCCCACTACAGCAGACACTCTCCTCCAACACCGGACTACCAACAACAGCCACCACAACCTGACCCAAGGCACCCACCCTTTTGGCACTGGCATGCACACGGCTCTCCCACCAACACTTCCCTCCTCCTTTTCCTCCCCTCCTCCTACTTTCAACAGCCCGAACCACACTTCCCCACTACAGCAGACACTCTCCTCCAACACCGGACTACCAACAACAGCCACCACAACCTGCACCAAGGCACCCACCTTTTGGCACTGGCATGCACACGGCTCTCCCACCAACACTTCCCTCCTCCTTTTCCTCCCCTCCTCCTACTTTCAACAGCCTGAACCACACTTCCCCACTACAGCAGACACTCTCCTCCAACACCGGACTACCAACAACAGCCACCACAACCTGACCCAAGGCACCCACCCTTTGGCCCTTGCCATCCATACGGCTCTCCCACCAACACTTCCCTCCTCCTTTTCCTCCCCTCCTCCTACTTTCAACAGCCCGAACCACACTTCCCCACTACAGCAGACACTCTCCTCCAACACCAGACCACCAACAACAGTCACCACAACCTGACCCAAGGCACCCACCCTTTGGCCCTTGCCATCCATACGGCTCTCCCACCAACACTTCCTTCCTCCTCTTCCTCCCCTCCTCCTGTTTTTGACAGCCCTGACCACACTTCCCCACTACAGCAGACACTCTCCTCCAACACCGGACTACCAACAACAGCCACCACAACCTGCACCAAGGCACCCACCCTTTTGCCCTTGCCATCCATACGGCTCTCCCACCAACACTTCCCTCATCCTTTTCCTCCCCTCCTCCTGTTTTTGACAGCCCTGACCACACTTCCCCACTACAGCAGACACTCTCCTCCAACACCGGACTACCAACAACAGCCACCACAACCTGACCCAAGGCACCCACCCTTTTGCCCTTGCCATCCATACGGCTCTCCCACCAACACTTCCCTCCTCCTTTTCCTCCCCTCCTCCTACTTTCAACAGCCCGAACCACACTTCCCCACTACAGCAGACACTCTCCTCCAACACCGGACCACCAACAACAGCCACCACAACCTGACCCAAGGCACCCACCCTTTGGCCCTTGCCATCCATACGGCTCTCCCACCAACACTTCCCTCCTCCTTTTCCTCCCCTCCTCCTACTTTCAACAGCCCGAACCACACTTCCCCACTACAGCAGACACTCTCCTCCAACACCGGACTACCAACAACAGCCACCACAACCTGACCCAAGGCACCCACCCTTTTGGCACTGGCATGCATACGGCTCTCCCACCAACACTTCCCTCCTCCTTTTCCTCCCCTCCTCCTACTTTCAACAGCCCGAACCACACTTCCCCACTACAGCAGACACTCTCCTCCAACACCCAACTACCAACAACAGCCACCACAACCTGACCCAAGGCACCCACCCTTTTGCCCTTGCCATCCATACGGCTCTCCCACCAACACTTCCCTCCTCCTTTTCCTCCCCTCCTCCTGTTTTTGACAGCCCTGACCACACTTCCCCACTACAGCAGACACTCTCCTCCAACACCGGACTACCAACAACAGCCACCACAACCTGACCCAAGGCACCCACCCTTTGGCCCTTGCCATCCATACGGCTCTCCCACCAACACTTCCCTCCTCCTTTTCCTCCCCTCCTCCTACTTTCAACAGCCCGAACCACACTTCCCCACTACAGCAGACACTCTCCTCCAACACCGGACCACCAACAACAGCCACCACAACCTGACCCAAGGCACCCACCCTTTTGGCACTGGCATGCACACGGCTCTCCCACCAACACTTCCCTCCTCCTCTTCCTCCCCTCCTCCTACTTTCAACAGCCCGAACCACACTTCCCCACTACAGCAGACACTCTCCTCCAACACCGGACTACCAACAACAGCCACCACAACCTGCACCAAGGCACCCACCCTTTTGCCCTTGCCATCCATACGGCTCTCCCACCAACACTTCCCTCATCCTTTTCCTCCCCTCCTCCTGTTTTTGACAGCCCTGACCACACTTCCCCACTACAGCAGACACTCTCCTCCAACACCGGACTACCAACAACAGCCACCACAACCTGACCCAAGGCACCCACCCTTTTGCCCTTGCCATCCATACGGCTCTCCCACCAACACTTCCCTCCTCCTTTTCCTCCCCTCCTCCTACTTTCAACAGCCCGAACCACACTTCCCCACTACAGCAGACACTCTCCTCCAACACCGGACCACCAACAACAGCCACCACAACCTGACCCAAGGCACCCACCCTTTGGCCCTTGCCATCCATACGGCTCTCCCACCAACACTTCCCTCCTCCTTTTCCTCCCCTCCTCCGACTTTCAACAGCCCGAACCACACTTCCCCACTACAGCAGACACTCTCCTCCAACACCGGACTACCAACAACAGCCACCACAACCTGACCCAAGGCACCCACCCTTTTGGCACTGGCATGCATACGGCTCTCCCACCAACACTTCCCTCCTCCTTTTCCTCCCCTCCTCCTACTTTCAACAGCCCGAACCACACTTCCCCACTACAGCAGACACTCTCCTCCAACACCGGACTACCAACAACAGCCACCACAGCCTGCACCAAGGCACCCACCCTTTGGCCCTTGCCATCCATACGGCTCTCCCACCAACACTTCCCTCCTCCTTTTCCTCCCCTCCTCCTACTTTCAACAGCCCTGACCACACTTCCCCACTACAGCAGACACTCTCCTCCAACACCGGACTATCAACAACAGCCACCACAACCTGACCCAAGGCACCCACCCTTTTGCTCTTGCCATCCATATGGCTCTCCCACCAACACTTCCTTCCTCCTTTTCCTCCCCTCCTCCTACTTTCAACAGCCCGAACCACACTTCCCCACTACAGCAGACACTCTCCTCCAACACCGGACTACCAACAACAGCCACCACAACCTGATCCAAGGCACCCACCCTTTTGCTCTTGCCATCCATATGGCTCTCCCACCAACACTTCCCTCCTCCTTTTCCTCCCCTCCTCCTACTTTCAACAGCCCTGACAACACTTCCCCACTACAGCAGACACTCTCCTCCAACACCAGACCACCAACAACAGCCACCACAACCTGACCCAAGGCACCCACCCTTTTGGCACTGGCATGCACACGGCTCTCCCACCAACACTTCCCTCCTCCTCTTCCTCCCCTCCTCCTACTTTCAACAGCCCGAACCACACTTCCCCACTACAGCAGACACTCTCCTCCAACACCGGACTACCAACAACAGCCACCACAACCTGACCCAAGGCACCCACCCTTTTGCCCTTGCCATCCATACGGCTCTCCCACCAACACTTCCCTCCTCCTTTTCCTCCCCTCCTCCTACTTTCAACAGCCCGAACCACACTTCCCCACTACAGCAGACACTCTCCTCCAACACCGGACCACCAACAACAGCCACCACAACCTGACCCAAGGCACCCACCCTTTGGCCCTTGCCATCCATACGGCTCTCCCACCAACACTTCCCTCCTCCTTTTCCTCCCCTCCTCCGACTTTCAACAGCCCGAACCACACTTCCCCACTACAGCAGACACTCTCCTCCAACACCGGACTACCAACAACAGCCACCACAACCTGCACCAAGGCACCCACCCTTTTGGCACTGGCATGCATACGGCTCTCCCACCAACACTTCCCTCCTCCTTTTCCTCCCCTCCTCCTACTTTCAACAGCCCGAACCACACTTCCCCACTACAGCAGACACTCTCCTCCAACACCGGACTACCAACAACAGCCACCACAACCTGCACCAAGGCACCCACCCTTTGGCCCTTGCCATCCATACGGCTCTCCCACCAACACTTCCCTCCTCCTTTTCCTCCCCTCCTCCTACTTTCAACAGCCCGAACCACACTTCCCCACTACAGCAGACACTCTCCTCCAACACCGGACTATCAACAACAGCCACCACAACCTGACCCAAGGCACCCACCCTTTTGCTCTTGCCATCCATATGGCTCTCCCACCAACACTTCCCTCCTCCTTTTCCTCCCCTCCTCCTACTTTCAACAGCCCGAACCACACTTCCCCACTACAGCAGACACTCTCCTCCAACACCAGACCACCAACAACAGCCACCACAACCTGACCCAAGGCACCCACCCTTTTGGCACTGGCATGCACACGGCTCTCCCACCAACACTTCCCTCCTCCTCTTCCTCCCCTCCTCCTACTTTCAACAGCCCGAACCACACTTCCCCACTACAGCAGACACTCTCCTCCAACACCGGACTACCAACAACAGCCACCACAACCTGACCCAAGGCACCCACCCTTTTGCCCTTGCCATCCATACGGCTCTCCCACCAACACTTCCCTCCTCCTTTTCCTCCCCTCCTCCTACTTTCAACAGCCCTGACCACACTTCCCCACTACAGCAGACACTCTCCTCCAACACCGGACTACCAACAACAGCCACCACAACCTGACCCAAGGCACCCACCCTTTTGCCCTTGCCATCCATACGGCTCTCCCACCAACACTTCCCTCCTCCTTTTCCTCCCCTCCTCCTACTTTCAACAGCCCGAACCACACTTCCCCACTACAGCAGACACTCTCCTCCAACACCGGACTACCAACAACAGCCACCACAACCTGACCCAAGGCACCCACCCTTTTGCCCTTGCCATCCATACGGCTCTCCCACCAACACTTCCCTCCTCCTTTTCCTCCCCTCCTCCGACTTTCAACAGCCCGAACCACACTTCCCCACTACAGCAGACACTCTCCTCCAACACCGGACTACCAACAACAGCCACCACAACCTGACCCAAGGCACCCACCCTTTTGGCACTGGCATGCACACGGCTCTCCCACCAACACTTCCCTCCTCCTTTTCCTCCCCTCCTCCTACTTTCAACAGCCCGAACCACACTTCCCCACTACAGCAGACACTCTCCTCCAACACCCAACTACCAACAACAGCCACCACAACCTGCACCAAGGCACCCACCTTTTGGCACTGGCATGCACACGGCTCTCCCACCAACACTTCCCTCCTCCTTTTCCTCCCCTCCTCCTACTTTCAACAGCCTGAACCACACTTCCCCACTACAGCAGACACTCTCCTCCAACACCGGACTACCAACAACAGCCACCACAACCTGACCCAAGGCACCCACCCTTTGGCCCTTGCCATCCATACGGCTCTCCCACCAACACTTCCCTCCTCCTTTTCCTCCCCTCCTCCGACTTTCAACAGCCCGAACCACACTTCCCCACTACAGCAGACTCTCTCCTCCAACACCGGACTACCAACAACAGCCACCACAACCTGACCCAAGGCACGCACCCTTTGGCCGGTGCCATCCATACGGCTCTCCCACCAACACTTCCCTCCTCCTTTTCCTCCCCTCCTCCGACTTTCAACAGCCCGAACCACACTTCCCCACTACAGCAGACACTCTCCTCCAACACCGGACTACCAACAACAGCCACCACAACCTGACCCAAGGCACCCACCCTTTGGCCCTTGCCATCCATACGGCTCTCCCACCAACACTTCCCTCCTCCTTTTCCTCCCCTCCTCCTACTTTCAACAGCCCGAACCACACTTCCCCACTACAGCAGACACTCTCCTCCAACACCGGACTATCAACAACAGCCACCACAACCTGACCCAAGGCACCCACCCTTTTGCTCTTGCCATCCATATGGCTCTCCCACCAACACTTCCTTCCTCCTTTTCCTCCCCTCCTCCGACTTTCAACAGCCCGAACCACACTTCCCCACTACAGCAGACACTCTCCTCCAACACCGGACTATCAACAACAGCCACCACAACCTGACCCAAGGCACCCACCCTTTTGCTCTTGCCATCCATACGGCTCTCCCACCAACACTTCCCTCCTCCTTTTCCTCCCCTCCTCCTACTTTCAACAGCCCTGACAACACTTCCCCACTACAGCAGACACTCTCCTCCAACACCAGACCACCAACAACAGCCACCACAACCTGACCCAAGGCACCCACCCTTTTGGCACTGGCATGCACACGGCTCTCCCACCAACACTTCCTTCCTCCTCTTCCTCCCCTCCTCCTACTTTCAACAGCCCGAACCACACTTCCCCACTACAGCAGACACTCTCCTCCAACACCGGACCACCAACAACAGCCACCACAACCTGACCCAAGGCACCCACCCTTTTGGCACTGGCATGCACACGGCTCTCCCACCAACACTTCCCTCCTCCTTTTCCTCCCCTCCTCCTACTTTCAACAGCCCGAACCACACTTCCCCACTACAGCAGACACTCTCCTCCAACACCAGACCACCAACAACAGCCACCACAACCTGACCCAAGGCACCCACCCTTTTGGCACTGGCATGCACACGGCTCTCCCACCAACACTTCCCTCCTCCTCTTCCTCCCCTCCTCCGACTTTCAACAGCCCGAACCACACTTCCCCACTACAGCAGACACTCTCCTCCAACACCGGACTACCAACAACAGCCACCACAACCTGACCCAAGGCACCCACCCTTTTGGCACTGGCATGCACACGGCTCTCCCACCAACACTTCCCTCCTCCTTTTCCTCCCCTCCTCCTACTTTCAACAGCCCGAACCACACTTCCCCACTACAGCAGACACTCTCCTCCAACACCGGACTACCAACAACAGCCACCACAACCTGCACCAAGGCACCCACCTTTTGGCACTGGCATGCACACGGCTCTCCCACCAACACTTCCCTCCTCCTTTTCCTCCCCTCCTCCTACTTTCAACAGCCTGAACCACACTTCCCCACTACAGCAGACACTCTCCTCCAACACCGGACTACCAACAACAGCCACCACAACCTGACCCAAGGCACCCACCCTTTGGCCCTTGCCATCCATACGGCTCTCCCACCAACACTTCCCTCCTCCTTTTCCTCCCCTCCTCCGACTTTCAACAGCCCGAACCACACTTCCCCACTACAGCAGACACTCTCCTCCAACACCGGACTACCAACAACAGCCACCACAACCTGACCCAAGGCACCCACCCTTTGGCCCTTGCCATCCATACGGCTCTCCCACCAACACTTCCCTCCTCCTTTTCCTCCCCTCCTCCTACTTTCAACAGCCCGAACCACACTTCCCCACTACAGCAGACACTCTCCTCCAACAGCGGACTATCAACAACAGCCACCACAACCTGACCCAAGGCACCCACCCTTTTGCTCTTGCCATCCATATGGCTCTCCCACCAACACTTCCCTCCTCCTTTTCCTCCCCTCCTCCGACTTTCAACAGCCCGAACCACACTTCCCCACTACAGCAGACACTCTCCTCCAACACCGGACTATCAACAACAGCCACCACAACCTGACCCAAGGCACCCACCCTTTTGCTCTTGCCATCCATATGGCTCTCCCACCAACACTTCCCTCCTCCTTTTCCTCCCCTCCTCCTACTTTCAACAGCCCTGACAACACTTCCCCACTACAGCAGACACTCTCCTCCAACACCAGACCACCAACAACAGCCACCACAACCTGACCCAAGGCACCCACCCTTTTGGCACTGGCATGCACACGGCTCTCCCACCAACACTTCCTTCCTCCTCTTCCTCCCCTCCTCCTACTTTCAACAGCCCGAACCACACTTCCCCACTACAGCAGACACTCTCCTCCAACACCGGACTACCAACAACAGCCACCACAACCTGACCCAAGGCACCCACCCTTTTGCCCTTGCCATCCATACGGCTCTCCCACCAACACTTCCCTCCTCCTTTTCCTCCCCTCCTCCGACTTTCAACAGCCCGAACCACACTTCCCCACTACAGCAGACACTCTCCTCCAACACCGGACTACCAACAACAGCCACCACAACCTGACCCAAGGCACCCACCCTTTTGGCACTGGCATGCACACGGCTCTCCCACCAACACTTCCCTCCTCCTTTTCCTCCCCTCCTCCTACTTTCAACAGCCCGAACCACACTTCCCCACTACAGCAGACACTCTCCTCCAACACCGGACTACCAACAACAGCCACCACAACCTGACCCAAGGCACCCACCTTTTGGCACTGGCATGCACACGGCTCTCCCACCAACACTTCCCTCCTCCTTTTCCTCCCCTCCTCCTACTTTCAACAGCCTGAACCACACTTCCCCACTACAGCAGACACTCTCCTCCAACACCGGACTACCAACAACAGCCACCACAACCTGACCCAAGGCACCCACCCTTTGGCCCTTGCCATCCATACGGCTCTCCCACCAACACTTCCCTCCTCCTTTTCCTCCCCTCCTCCTACTTTCAACAGCCCTGACCACACTTCCCCACTACAGCAGACACTCTCCTCCAACACCGGACTACCAACAACAGCCACCACAACCTGCACCAAGGCACCCACCCTTTGGCCCTTGCCATCCATACGGCTCTCCCACCAACACTTCCCTCCTCCTTTTCCTCCCCTCCTCCTACTTTCAACAGCCCGAACCACACTTCCCCACTACAGCAGACACTCTCCTCCAACACCGGACTATCAACAACAGCCACCACAACCTGACCCAAGGCACCCACCCTTTTGCTCTTGCCATCCATATGGCTCTCCCACCAACACTTCCTTCCTCCTTTTCCTCCCCTCCTCCGACTTTCAACAGCCCGAACCACACTTCCCCACTACAGCAGACACTCTCCTCCAACACCGGACTATCAACAACAGCCACCACAACCTGACCCAAGGCACCCACCCTTTTGCTCTTGCCATCCATATGGCTCTCCCACCAACACTTCCCTCCTCCTTTTCCTCCCCTCCTCCTACTTTCAACAGCCCTGACAACACTTCCCCACTACAGCAGACACTCTCCTCCAACACCAGACCACCAACAACAGCCACCACAACCTGACCCAAGGCACCCACCCTTTTGGCACTGGCATGCACACGGCTCTCCCACCAACACTTCCTTCCTCCTCTTCCTCCCCTCCTCCTACTTTCAACAGCCCGAACCACACTTCCCCACTACAGCAGACACTCTCCTCCAACACCGGACTACCAACAACAGCCACCACAACCTGACCCAAGGCACCCACCCTTTTGCCCTTGCCATCCATACGGCTCTCCCACCAACACTTCCCTCATCCTTTTCCTCCCCTCCTCCTGTTTTTGACAGCCCTGACCACACTTCCCCACTACAGCAGACACTCTCCTCCAACACCGGACTACCAACAACAGCCACCACAACCTGACCCAAGGCACCCACCCTTTTGCCCTTGCCATCCATACGGCTCTCCCACCAACACTTCCCTCCTCCTTTTCCTCCCCTCCTCCTACTTTCAACAGCCCGAACCACACTTCCCCACTACAGCAGACACTCTCCTCCAACACCGGACCACCAACAACAGCCACCACAACCTGACCCAAGGCACCCACCCTTTGGCCCTTGCCATCCATACGGCTCTCCCACCAACACTTCCCTCCTCCTTTTCCTCCCCTCCTCCTACTTTCAACAGCCCGAACCACACTTCCCCACTACAGCAGACACTCTCCTCCAACACCGGACTACCAACAACAGCCACCACAACCTGACCCAAGGCACCCACCCTTTTGGCACTGGCATGCATACGGCTCTCCCACCAACACTTCCCTCCTCCTTTTCCTCCCCTCCTCCTACTTTCAACAGCCCGAACCACACTTCCCCACTACAGCAGACACTCTCCTCCAACACCGGACTACCAACAACAGCCACCACAACCTGACCCAAGGCACCCACCCTTTTGCCCTTGCCATCCATACGGCTCTCCCACCAACACTTCCCTCCTCCTTTTCCTCCCCTCCTCCTGTTTTTGACAGCCCTGACCACACTTCCCCACTACAGCAGACACTCTCCTCCAACACCGGACTACCAACAACAGCCACCACAACCTGACCCAAGGCACCCACCCTTTGGCCCTTGCCATCCATACGGCTCTCCCACCAACACTTCCCTCCTCCTTTTCCTCCCCTCCTCCGACTTTCAACAGCCCGAACCACACTTCCCCACTACAGCAGACACTCTCCTCCAACACCGGACCACCAACAACAGCCACCACAACCTGACCCAAGGCACCCACCCTTTTGGCACTGGCATGCACACGGCTCTCCCACCAACACTTCCCTCCTCCTCTTCCTCCCCTCCTCCTACTTTCAACAGCCCGAACCACACTTCCCCACTACAGCAGACACTCTCCTCCAACACCGGACTACCAACAACAGCCACCACAACCTGACCCAAGGCACCCACCCTTTGGCCCTTGCCATCCATACGGCTCTCCCACCAACACTTCCCTCATCCTTTTCCTCCCCTCCTCCTGTTTTTGACAGCCCTGACCACACTTCCCCACTACAGCAGACACTCTCCTCCAACACCGGACTACCAACAACAGCCACCACAACCTGACCCAAGGCACCCACCCTTTTGCCCTTGCCATCCATACGGCTCTCCCACCAACACTTCCCTCCTCCTTTTCCTCCCCTCCTCCTACTTTCAACAGCCCGAACCACACTTCCCCACTACAGCAGACACTCTCCTCCAACACCGGACCACCAACAACAGCCACCACAACCTGACCCAAGGCACCCACCCTTTTGCCCTTGCCATCCATACGGCTCTCCCACCAACACTTCCCTCCTCCTTTTCCTCCCCTCCTCCGACTTTCAACAGCCCGAACCACACTTCCCCACTACAGCAGACACTCTCCTCCAACACCGGACTACCAACAACAGCCACCACAACCTGCACCAAGGCACCCACCCTTTTGCCCTTGCCATCCATACGGCTCTCCCACCAACACTTCCCTCCTCCTTTTCCTCCCCTCCTCCTACTTTCAACAGCCCGAACCACACTTCCCCACTACAGCAGACACTCTCCTCCAACACCGGACTACCAACAACAGCCACCACAACCTGCACCAAGGCACCCACCCTTTTGCCCTTGCCATACATACGGCTCTCCCACCAACACTTCCCTCCTCCTTTTCCTCCCCTCCTCCTGTTTTTGACAGCCCTGACCACACTTCCCCACTACAGCAGACACTCTCCTCCAACACCGGACTACCAACAACAGCCACCACAACCTGACCCAAGGCACCCACCCTTTTGCCCTTGCCATCCATACGGCTCTCCCACCAACACTTCCCTCCTCCTTTTCCTCCCCTCCTCCGACTTTCAACAGCCCGAACCACACTTCCCCACTACAGCAGACACTCTCCTCCAACACCGGACCACCAACAACAGCCACCACAACCTGACCCAAGGCACCCACCCTTTTGCCCTTGCCATCCATACGGCTCTCCCACCAACACTTCCCTCATCCTTTTCCTCCCCTCCTCCTACTTTCAACAGCCCTGACCACACTTCCCCACTACAGCAGACACTCTCCTCCAACACCGGACTACCAACAACAGCCACCACAACCTGACCCAAGGCACCCACCCTTTTGCCCTTGCCATCCATACGGCTCTCCCACCAACACTTCCCTCCTCCTTTTCCTCCCCTCCTCCTACTTTCAACAGCCCGAACCACACTTCCCCACTACAGCAGACACTCTCCTCCAACACCCAACTACCAACAACAGCCACCACAACCTGACCCAAGGCACCCACCCTTTTGCCCATGCCATCCATACGGCTCTCCCACCAACACTTCCCTCCTCCTTTTCCTCCCCTCCTCCTACTTTCAACAGCCCGAACCACACTTCCCCACTACAGCAGACACTCTCCTCCAACACCGGACTACCAACAACAGCCACCACAACCTGACCCAAGGCACCCACCCTTTTGGCACTGGCATGCACACGGCTCTCCCACCAACACTTCCCTCCTCCTTTTCCTCCCCTCCTCCTACTTTCAACAGCCCGAACCACACTTCCCCACTACAGCAGACACTCTCCTCCAACACCGGACTACCAACAACAGCCACCACAACCTGACCCAAGGCACCCACCCTTTTGGCACTGGCATGCACACGGCTCTCCCACCAACACTTCCCTCCTCCTTTTCCTCCCCTCCTCCGACTTTCAACAGCCCGAACCACACTTCCCCACTACAGCAGACACTCTCCTCCAACACCGGACTACCAACAACAGCCACCACAACCTGACCCAAGGCACCCACCCTTTTGGCACTGGCATGCACACGGCTCTCCCACCAACACTTCCCTCCTCCTTTTCCTCCCCTCCTCCGACTTTCAACAGCCCGAACCACACTTCCCCACTACAGCAGACACTCTCCTCCAACACCGGACTATCAACAACAGCCACCACAACCTGCACCAAGGCACCCACCCTTTTGCTCTTGCCATCCATATGCCTCTCCCACCAACACTTCCCTCCTCCTTTTCCTCCCCTCCTCCTACTTTCAACAGCCCTGACCACACTTCCCCACTACAGCAGACACTCTCCTCCAACACCAGACCACCAACAACAGCCACCACAACCTGACCCAAGGCACCCACCCTTTTGGCACTGGCATGCACACGGCTCTCCCACCAACACTTCCCTCCTCCTCTTCCTCCCCTCCTCCTACTTTCAACAGCCCGAACCACACTTCCCCACTACAGCAGACACTCTCCTCCAACACCGGACTACCAACAACAGCCACCACAACCTGCACCAAGGCACCCACCCTTTTGCCCTTGCCATCCATACGGCTCTCCCACCAACACTTCCCTCATCCTTTTCCTCCCCTCCTCCTGTTTTTGACAGCCCTGACCACACTTCCCCACTACAGCAGACACTCTCCTCCAACACCGGACTACCAACAACAGCCACCACAACCTGACCCAAGGCACCCACCCTTTTGCCCTTGCCATCCATACGGCTCTCCCACCAACACTTCCCTCCTCCTTTTCCTCCCCTCCTCCTACTTTCAACAGCCCGAACCACACTTCCCCACTACAGCAGACACTCTCCTCCAACACCGGACCACCAACAACAGCCACCACAACCTGACCCAAGGCACCCACCCTTTTGGCACTGGCATGCACACGGCTCTCCCACCAACACTTCCCTCCTCCTTTTCCTCCCCTCCTCCTACTTTCAACAGCCCGAACCACACTTCCCCACTACAGCAGACACTCTCCTCCAACACCGGACTACCAACAACAGCCACCACAACCTGACCCAAGGCACCCACCCTTTGGCCCTTGCCATCCATACGGCTCTCCCACCAACACTTCCCTCCTCCTTTTCCTCCCCTCCTCCGACTTTCAACAGCCCGAACCACACTTCCCCACTACAGCAGACACTCTCCTCCAACACCGGACCACCAACAACAGCCACCACAACCTGACCCAAGGCACCCACCCTTTTGCCCTTGCCATCCATACGGCTCTCCCACCAACACTTCCCTCCTCCTTTTCCTCCCCTCCTCCTACTTTCAACAGCCCGAACCACACTTCCCCACTACAGCAGACACTCTCCTCCAACACCGGACTACCAACAACAGCCACCACAACCTGACCCAAGGCACCCACCCTTTTGCCCTTGCCATCCATACGGCTCTCCCACCAACACTTCCCTCCTCCTTTTCCTCCCCTCCTCCTGTTTTTGACAGCCCTGACCACACTTCCCCACTACAGCAGACACTCTCCTCCAACACCGGACTACCAACAACAGCCACCACAACCTGACCCAAGGCACCCACCCTTTTGCCCTTGCCATCCATACGGCTCTCCCACCAACACTTCCCTCCTCCTTTTCCTCCCCTCCTCCGACTTTCAACAGCCCTGACCACACTTCCCCACTACAGCAGACACTCTCCTCCAACACCGGACTACCAACAACAGCCACCACAACCTGACCCAAGGCACCCACCCTTTTGCCCTTGCCATCCATACGGCTCTCCCACCAACACTTCCCTCCTCCTTTTCCTCCCCTCCTCCTACTTTCAACAGCCCGAACCACACTTCCCCACTACAGCAGACACTCTCCTCCAACACCGGACTACCAACAACAGCCACCACAACCTGACCCAAGGCACCCACCCTTTTGGCACTGGCATGCATACGGCTCTCCCACCAACACTTCCCTCCTCCTTTTCCTCCCCTCCTCCTACTTTCAACAGCCCGAACCACACTTCCCCACTACAGCAGACACTCTCCTCCAACACCGGACCACCAACAACAGCCACCACAACCTGCACCAAGGCACCCACCCTTTGGCCCTTGCCATCCATACGGCTCTCCCACCAACACTTCCCTCCTCCTTTTCCTCCCCTCCTCCTACTTTCAACAGCCCGAACCACACTTCCCCACTACAGCAGACACTCTCCTCCAACACCGGACTACCAACAACAGCCACCACAACCTGACCCAAGGCACCCACCCTTTGGCCCTTGCCATCCATACGGCTCTCCCACCAACACTTCCCTCCTCCTTTTCCTCCCCTCCTCCTGTTTTTGACAGCCCTGACCACACTTCCCCACTACAGCAGACACTCTCCTCCAACACCGGACTACCAACAACAGCCACCACAACCTGACCCAAGGCACCCACCCTTTTGCCCTTGCCATCCATACGGCTCTCCCACCAACACTTCCCTCCTCCTTTTCCTCCCCTCCTCCTACTTTCAACAGCCCGAACCACACTTCCCCACTACAGCAGACACTCTCCTCCAACACCGGACCACCAACAACAGCCACCACAACCTGACCCAAGGCACCCACCCTTTGGCCCTTGCCATCCATACGGCTCTCCCACCAACACTTCCCTCCTCCTTTTCCTCCCCTCCTCCTACTTTCAACAGCCCGAACCACACTTCCCCACTACAGCAGACACTCTCCTCCAACACCCAACTACCAACAACAGCCACCACAACCTGACCCAAGGCACCCACCCTTTTGGCACTGGCATGCATACGGCTCTCCCACCAACACTTCCCTCCTCCTTTTCCTCCCCTCCTCCTACTTTCAACAGCCCGAACCACACTTCCCCACTACAGCAGACACTCTCCTCCAACACCGGACCACCAACAACAGCCACCACAACCTGCACCAAGGCACCCACCCTTTGGCCCTTGCCATCCATACGGCTCTCCCACCAACACTTCCCTCCTCCTTTTCCTCCCCTCCTCCTACTTTCAACAGCCCGAACCACACTTCCCCACTACAGCAGACACTCTCCTCCAACACCCGACTACCAACAACAGCCACCACAACCTGACCCAAGGCACCCACCCTTTTGCCCTTGCCATCCATACGGCTCTCCCACCAACACTTCCCTCCTCCTTTTCCTCCCCTCCTCCTGTTTTTGACAGCCCTGACCACACTTCCCCACTACAGCAGACACTCTCCTCCAACACCGGACTACCAACAACAGCCACCACAACCTGACCCAAGGCACCCACCCTTTTTCCCTTGCCATCCATACGGCTCTCCCACCAACACTTCCCTCCTCCTTTTCCTCCCCTCCTCCGACTTTCAACAGCCCGAACCACACTTCCCCACTACAGCAGACACTCTCCTCCAACACCGGACCACCAACAACAGCCACCACAACCTGACCCAAGGCACCCACCCTTTTGGCACTGGCATGCACACGGCTCTCCCACCAACACTTCCCTCCTCCTCTTCCTCCCCTCCTCCTACTTTCAACAGCCCGAACCACACTTCCCCACTACAGCAGACACTCTCCTCCAACACCGGACTACCAACAACAGCCACCACAACCTGCACCAAGGCACCCACCCTTTGGCCCTTGCCATCCATACGGCTCTCCCACCAACACTTCCCTCCTCCTTTTCCTCCCCTCCTCCTGTTTTTGACAGCCCTGACCACACTTCCCCACTACAGCAGACACTCTCCTCCAACACCGGACCACCAACAACAGCCACCACAACCTGCACCAAGGCACCCACCCTTTGGCCCTTGCCATCCATACGGCTCTCCACCAACACTTCCCTCCTCCTTTTCCTCCCCTCCTCCGACTTTCAACAGCCCGAACCACACTTCCCCACTACAGCAGACACTCTCCTCCAACACCGGACTACCAACAACAGCCACCACAACCTGCACCAAGGCACCCACCCTTTTGGCACTGGCATGCATACGGCTCTCCCACCAACACTTCCCTCCTCCTTTTCCTCCCCTCCTCCTACTTTCAACAGCCCGAACCACACTTCCCCACTACAGCAGACACTCTCCTCCAACACCGGACCACCAACAACAGTCACCACAACCTGACCCAAGGCACCCACCCTTTTGCCCTTGCCATCCATACGGCTCTCCCACCAACACTTCCCTCCTCCTTTTCCTCCCCTCCTCCTACTTTCAACAGCCCGAACCACACTTCCCCACTACAGCAGACACTCTCCTCCAACACCGGACTACCAACAACAGCCACCACAACCTGACCCAAGGCACCCACCCTTTTGCCCTTGCCATCCATACGGCTCTCCCACCAACACTTCCCTCCTCCTTTTCCTCCCCTCCTCCTGTTTTTGACAGCCCTGACCACACTTCCCCACTACAGCAGACACTCTCCTCCAACACCGGACTACCAACAACAGCCACCACAACCTGACCCAAGGCACCCACCCTTTTGCCCTTGCCATCCATACGGCTCTCCCACCAACACTTCCCTCCTCCTTTTCCTCCCCTCCTCCGACTTTCAACAGCCCGAACCACACTTCCCCACTACAGCAGACACTCTCCTCCAACACCGGACCACCAACAACAGCCACCACAACCTGACCCAAGGCACCCACCCTTTTGGCACTGGCATGCACACGGCTCTCCCACCAACACTTCCCTCCTCCTCTTCCTCCCCTCCTCCTACTTTCAACAGCCCGAACCACACTTCCCCACTACAGCAGACACTCTCCTCCAACACCGGACTACCAACAACAGCCACCACAACCTGCACCAAGGCACCCACCCTTTTGCCCTTGCCATCCATACGGCTCTCCCACCAACACTTCCCTCCTCCTTTTCCTCCCCTCCTCCTACTTTCAACAGCCTGAACCACACTTCCCCACTACAGCAGACACTCTCCTCCAACACCGGACCACCAACAACAGCCACCACAACCTGACCCAAGGCACCCACCCTTTTGCCCTTGCCATCCATACGGCTCTCCCACCAACACTTCCCTCCTCCTTTTCCTCCCCTCCTCCTACTTTCAACAGCCCGAACCACACTTCCCCACTACAGCAGACACTCTCCTCCAACACCGGACTACCAACAACAGCCACCACAACCTGACCCAAGGCACCCACCCTTTTGGCACTGGCATGCATACGGCTCTCCCACCAACACTTCCCTCCTCCTTTTCCTCCCCTCCTCCTACTTTCAACAGCCCGAACCACACTTCCCCACTACAGCAGACACTCTCCTCCAACACCGGACTACCAACAACAGCCACCACAACCTGACCCAAGGCACCCACCCTTTGGCCCTTGCCATCCATACGGCTCTCCCACCAACACTTCCCTCCTCCTTTTCCTCCCCTCCTCCTGTTTTTGACAGCCCTGACCACACTTCCCCACTACAGCAGACACTCTCCTCCAACACCGGACTACCAACAACAGCCACCACAACCTGACCCAAGGCACCCACCCTTTGGCCCTTGCCATCCATACGGCTCTCCCACCAACACTTCCCTCCTCCTTTTCCTCCCCTCCTCCTACTTTCAACAGCCCTGACCACACTTCCCCACTACAGCAGACACTCTCCTCCAACACCGGACCACCAACAACAGCCACCACAACCTGACCCAAGGCACCCACCCTTTGGCCCTTGCCATCCATACGGCTCTCCCACCAACACTTCCCTCCTCCTTTTCCTCCCCTCCTCCTACTTTCAACAGCCCGAACCACACTTCCCCACTACAGCAGACACTCTCCTCCAACACCGGACTACCAACAACAGCCACCACAACCTGACCCAAGGCACCCACCCTTTTGCCCTTGCCATCCATACGGCTCTCCCACCAACACTTCCCTCCTCCTTTTCCTCCCATCCTCCTACTTTCAACAGCCCGAACCACACTTCCCCACTACAGCAGACACTCTCCTCCAACACCGGACCACCAACAACAGCCACCACAACCTGACCCAAGGCACCCACCCTTTTGCCCTTGCCATCCATACGGCTCTCCCACCAACACTTCCCTCCTCCTTTTCCTCCCCTCCTCCTACTTTCAACAGCCCGAACCACACTTCCCCACTACAGCAGACACTCTCCTCCAACACCCAACTACCAACAACAGCCACCACAACCTGACCCAAGGCACCCACCCTTTTGCCCTTGCCATCCATACGGCTCTCCCACCAACACTTCCCTCCTCCTTTTCCTCCCCTCCTCCTACTTTCAACAGCCCGAACCACACTTCCCCACTACAGCAGACACTCTCCTCCAACACCGGACTACCAACAACAGCCACCACAACCTGACCCAAGGCACCCACCCTTTTGGCACTGGCATGCATACGGCTCTCCCACCAACACTTCCCTCCTCCTTTTCCTCCCCTCCTCCTACTTTCAACAGCCCGAACCACACTTCCCCACTACAGCAGACACTCTCCTCCAACACCGGACCACCAACAACAGCCACCACAACCTGACCCAAGGCACCCACCCTTTGGCCCTTGCCATCCATACGGCTCTCCCACCAACACTTCCCTCCTCCTTTTCCTCCCCTCCTCCTACTTTCAACAGCCCGAACCACACTTCCCCACTACAGCAGACACTCTCCTCCAACACCGGACTACCAACAACAGCCACCACAACCTGACCCAAGGCACCCACCCTTTTGCCCTTGCCATCCATACGGCTCTCCCACCAACACTTCCCTCCTCCTTTTCCTCCCCTCCTCCTGTTTTTGACAGCCCTGACCACACTTCCCCACTACAGCAGACACTCTCCTCCAACACCGGACTACCAACAACAGCCACCACAACCTGACCCAAGGCACCCACCCTTTTTCCCTTGCCATCCATACGGCTCTCCCACCAACACTTCCCTCCTCCTTTTCCTCCCCTCCTCCTACTTTCAACAGCCCGAACCACACTTCCCCACTACAGCAGACACTCTCCTCCAACACCGGACCACCAACAACAGCCACCACAACCTGACCCAAGGCACCCACCCTTTTGGCACTGGCATGCATACGGCTCTCCCACCAACACTTCCCTCCTCCTTTTCCTCCCCTCCTCCTACTTTCAACAGCCCGAACCACACTTCCCCACTACAGCAGACACTCTCCTCCAACACCGGACCACCAACAACAGCCACCACAACCTGACCCAAGGCACCCACCCTTTGGCCCTTGCCATCCATACGGCTCTCCCACCAACACTTCCCTCCTCCTTTTCCTCCCCTCCTCCTACTTTCAACAGCCCGAACCACACTTCCCCACTACAGCAGACACTCTCCTCCAACACCGGACTACCAACAACAGCCACCACAACCTGCACCAAGGCACCCACCCTTTTGCCCTTGCCATCCATACGGCTCTCCCACCAACACTTCCCTCCTCCTTTTCCTCCCCTCCTCCTGTTTTTGACAGCCCTGACCACACTTCCCCACTACAGCAGACACTCTCCTCCAACACCCAACTACCAACAACAGCCACCACAACCTGACCCAAGGCACCCACCCTTTTGCCCTTGCCATCCATACGGCTCTCCCACCAACACTTCCCTCCTCCTTTTCCTCCCCTCCTCCGACTTTCAACAGCCCGAACCACACTTCCCCACTACAGCAGACACTCTCCTCCAACACCGGACCACCAACAACAGCCACCACAACCTGACCCAAGGCACCCACCCTTTTGGCACTGGCATGCACACGGCTCTCCCACCAACACTTCCCTCCTCCTCTTCCGCCCCTCCTCCTACTTTCAACAGCCCGAACCACACTTCCCCACTACAGCAGACACTCTCCTCCAACACCGGACTACCAACAACAGCCACCACAACCTGCACCAAGGCACCCACCCTTTTGCCCTTGCCATCCATACGGCTCTCCCACCAACACTTCCCTCCTCCTTTTCCTCCCCTCCTCCTGTTTTTGACAGCCCTGACCACACTTCCCCACTACAGCAGACACGCTCCTCCAACACCGGACTACCAACAACAGCCACCACAACCTGACCCAAGGCACCCACCCTTTTGCCCTTGCCATCCATACGGCTCTCCCACCAACACTTCCCTCCTCCTTTTCCTCCCCTCCTCCGACTTTCAACAGCCCGAACCACACTTCCCCACTACAGCAGACACTCTCCTCCAACACCGGACCACCAACAACAGCCACCACAACCTGACCCAAGGCACCCACCCTTTTGGCACTGGCATGCACACGGCTCTCCCACCAACACTTCCCTCCTCCTTTTCCTCCCCTCCTCCTACTTTCAACAGCCCGAACCACACTTCCCCACTACAGCAGACACTCTCCTCCAACACCGGACTACCAACAACAGCCACCACAACCTGACCCAAGGCACCCACCCTTTGGCCCTTGCCATCCATACGGCTCTCCCACCAACACTTCCCTCCTCCTTTTCCTCCCCTCCTCCTACTTTCAACAGCCCGAACCACACTTCCCCACTACAGCAGACACTCTCCTCCAACACCCAACTACCAACAACAGCCACCACAACCTGACCCAAGGCACCCACCCTTTTGGCACTGGCATGCATACGGCTCTCCCACCAACACTTCCCTCCTCCTTTTCCTCCCCTCCTCCTACTTTCAACAGCCCGAACCACACTTCCCCACTACAGCAGACACTCTCCTCCAACACCGGACCACCAACAACAGCCACCACAACCTGACCCAAGGCACCCACCCTTTGGCCCTTGCCATCCATACGGCTCTCCCACCAACACTTCCCTCCTCCTTTTCCTCCCCTCCTCCTACTTTCAACAGCCCGAACCACACTTCCCCACTACAGCAGACACTCTCCTCCAACACCGGACTACCAACAACAGCCACCACAACCTGACCCAAGGCACCCACCCTTTTGCCCTTGCCATCCATACGGCTCTCCCACCAACACTTCCCTCCTCCTTTTCCTCCCCTCCTCCTGTTTTTGACAGCCCTGACCACACTTCCCCACTACAGCAGACACTCTCCTCCAACACCGGACTACCAACAACAGCCACCACAACCTGACCCAAGGCACCCACCCTTTTTCCCTTGCCATCCATACGGCTCTCCCACCAACACTTCCCTCCTCCTTTTCCTCCCCTCCTCCGACTTTCAACAGCCCGAACCACACTTCCCCACTACAGCAGACACTCTCCTCCAACACCGGACCACCAACAACAGCCACCACAACCTGACCCAAGGCACCCACCCTTTTGGCACTGGCATGCATACGGCTCTCCCACCAACACTTCCCTCCTCCTTTTCCTCCCCTCCTCCTACTTTCAACAGCCCGAACCACACTTCCCCACTACAGCAGACACTCTCCTCCAACACCGGACCACCAACAACAGCCACCACAACCTGACCCAAGGCACCCACCCTTTGGCCCTTGCCATCCATACGGCTCTCCCACCAACACTTCCCTCCTCCTTTTCCTCCCCTCCTCCTACTTTCAACAGCCCGAACCACACTTCCCCACTACAGCAGACACTCTCCTCCAACACCGGACTACCAACAACAGCCACCACAACCTGACCCAAGGCACCCACCCTTTTGCCCTTGCCATCCATACGGCTCTCCCACCAACACTTCCCTCCTCCTTTTCCTCCCCTCCTCCTGTTTTTGACAGCCCTGACCACACTTCCCCACTACAGCAGACACTCTCCTCCAACACCCAACTACCAACAACAGCCACCACAACCTGACCCAAGGCACCCACCCTTTTGCCCTTGCCATCCATACGGCTCTCCCACCAACACTTCCCTCCTCCTTTTCCTCCCCTCCTCCGACTTTCAACAGCCCGAACCACACTTCCCCACTACAGCAGACACTCTCCTCCAACACCGGACCACCAACAACAGCCACCACAACCTGCACCAAGGCACCCACCCTTTTGGCACTGGCATGCACACGGCTCTCCCACCAACACTTCCCTCCTCCTCTTCCGCCCCTCCTCCTACTTTCAACAGCCCGAACCACACTTCCCCACTACAGCAGACACTCTCCTCCAACACCGGACTACCAACAACAGCCACCACAACCTGCACCAAGGCACCCACCCTTTTGCCCTTGCCATCCATACGGCTCTCCCACCAACACTTCCCTCCTCCTTTTCCTCCCCTCCTCCTGTTTTTGACAGCCCTGACCACACTTCCCCACTACAGCAGACACTCTCCTCCAACACCGGACTACCAACAACAGCCACCACAACCTGACCCAAGGCACCCACCCTTTTGCCCTTGCCATCCATACGGCTCTCCCACCAACACTTCCCTCCTCCTTTTCCTCCCCTCCTCCGACTTTCAACAGCCCGAACCACACTTCCCCACTACAGCAGACACTCTCCTCCAACACCGGACCACCAACAACAGCCACCACAACCTGACCCAAGGCACCCACCCTTTTGGCACTGGCATGCACACGGCTCTCCCACCAACACTTCCCTCCTCCTCTTCCTCCCCTCCTCCTACTTTCAACAGCCCGAACCACACTTCCCCACTACAGCAGACACTCTCCTCCAACACCGGACTACCAACAACAGCCACCACAACCTGACCCAAGGCACCCACCCTTTGGCCCTTGCCATCCATACGGCTCTCCCACCAACACTTCCCTCCTCCTTTTCCTCCCCTCCTCCTACTTTCAACAGCCCGAACCACACTTCCCCACTACAGCAGACACTCTCCTCCAACACCCAACTACCAACAACAGCCACCACAACCTGACCCAAGGCACCCACCCTTTTGGCACTGGCATGCATACGGCTCTCCCACCAACACTTCCCTCCTCCTTTTCCTCCCCTCCTCCTACTTTCAACAGCCCGAACCACACTTCCCCACTACAGCAGACACTCTCCTCCAACACCGGACCACCAACAACAGCCACCACAACCTGACCCAAGGCACCCACCCTTTGGCCCTTGCCATCCATACGGCTCTCCCACCAACACTTCCCTCCTCCTTTTCCTCCCCTCCTCCTACTTTCAACAGCCCGAACCACACTTCCCCACTACAGCAGACACTCTCCTCCAACACCGGACTACCAACAACAGCCACCACAACCTGACCCAAGGCACCCACCCTTTTGCCCTTGCCATCCATACGGCTCTCCCACCAACACTTCCCTCCTCCTTTTCCTCCCCTCCTCCTACTTTCAACAGCCCGAACCACACTTCCCCACTACAGCAGACACTCTCCTCCAACACCGGACTACCAACAACAGCCACCACAACCTGAACCAAGGCACCCACCCTTTGGCCCTTGCCATCCATACGGCTCTCCCACCAACACTTCCCTCCTCCTTTTCCACCCCTCCTCCTACTTTCAACAGCCCGAACCACACTTCCCCACTACAGCAGACACTCTCCTCCAACACCGGACTACCAACAACAGCCACCACAACCTGACCCAAGGCACCCACCCTTTGGCCCTTGCCATCCATACGGCTCTCCCACCAACACTTCCCTCCTCCTTTTCCTCCCCTCCTCCTACTTTCAACAGCCTGAACCACACTTCCCCACTACAGCAGACACTCTCCTCCAACACCGGACCACCAACAACAGCCACCACAACCTGACCCAAGGCACCCACCCTTTGGCCCTTGCCATCCATACGGCTCTCCCACCAACACTTCCCTCCTCCTTTTCCTCCCCTCCTCCGACTTTCAACAGCCCGAACCACACTTCCCCACTACAGCAGACACTCTCCTCCAACACCGGACTACCAACAACAGCCACCACAACCTGACCCAAGGCACCCACCCTTTTGGCACTGGCATGCATACGGCTCTCCCACCAACACTTCCCTCCTCCTTTTCCTCCCCTCCTCCTACTTTCAACAGCCCGAACCACACTTCCCCACTACAGCAGACACTCTCCTCCAACACCGGACTACCAACAACAGCCACCACAACCTGACCCAAGGCACCCACCCTTTTGCCCTTGCCATCCATACGGCTCTCCCACCAACACTTCCCTCCTCCTTTTCCTCCCCTCCTCCTGTTTTTGACAGCCCTGACCACACTTCCCCACTACAGCAGACACTCTCCTCCAACACCGGACTACCAACAACAGCCACCACAACCTGACCCAAGGCACCCACCCTTTTGCCCTTGCCATCCATACGGCTCTCCCACCAACACTTCCCTCCTCCTTTTCCTCCCCTCCTCCTACTTTCAACAGCCCGAACCACACTTCCCCACTACAGCAGACACTCTCCTCCAACACCGGACCACCAACAACAGCCACCACAACCTGACCCAAGGCACCCACCCTTTGGCCCTTGCCATCCATACGGCTCTCCCACCAACACTTCCCTCCTCCTTTTCCTCCCCTCCTCCTACTTTCAACAGCCCGAACCACACTTCCCCACTACAGCAGACACTCTCCTCCAACACCGGACTACCAACAACAGCCACCACAACCTGACCCAAGGCACCCACCCTTTTGGCACTGGCATGCATACGGCTCTCCCACCAACACTTCCCTCCTCCTTTTCCTCCCCTCCTCCTACTTTCAACAGCCCGAACCACACTTCCCCACTACAGCAGACACTCTCCTCCAACACCGGACTACCAACAACAGCCACCACAACCTGACCCAAGGCACCCACCCTTTTGCCCTTGCCATCCATACGGCTCTCCCACCAACACTTCCCTCCTCCTTTTCCTCCCCTCCTCCGACTTTCAACAGCCCGAACCACACTTCCCCACTACAGCAGACACTCTCCTCCAACACCGGACTACCAACAACAGCCACCACAACCTGACCCAAGGCACCCACCCTTTGGCCCTTGCCATCCATACGGCTCTCCCACCAACACTTCCCTCCTCCTTTTCCTCCCCTCCTCCTGTTTTTGACAGCCCTGACCACACTTCCCCACTACAGCAGACACTCTCCTCCAACACCGGACTACCAACAACAGCCACCACAACCTGACCCAAGGCACCCACCCTTTTGCCCTTGCCATCCATACGGCTCTCCCACCAACACTTCCCTCCTCCTTTTCCTCCCCTCCTCCGACTTTCAACAGCCCGAACCACACTTCCCCACTACAGCAGACACTCTCCTCCAACACCGGACCACCAACAACAGCCACCACAACCTGACCCAAGGCACCCACCCTTTTGCCCTTGCCATCCATACGGCTCTCCCACCAACACTTCCCTCATCCTTTTCCTCCCCTCCTCCTACTTTCAACAGCCCTGACCACACTTCCCCACTACAGCAGACACTCTCCTCCAACACCCAACTACCAACAACAGCCACCACAACCTGACCCAAGGCACCCACCCTTTGGCCCTTGCCATCCATACGGCTCTCCCACCAACACTTCCCTCCTCCTTTTCCTCCCCTCCTCCGACTTTCAACAGCCCGAACCACACTTCCCCACTACAGCAGACACTCTCCTCCAACACCGGACTACCAACAACAGCCACCACAACCTGACCCAAGGCACCCACCCTTTTGCCCTTGCCATCCATACGGCTCTCCCACCAACACTTCCCTCCTCCTTTTCCTCCCCTCCTCCTACTTTCAACAGCCCGAACCACACTTCCCCACTACAGCAGACACTCTCCTCCAACACCGGACTACCAACAACAGCCACCACAACCTGACCCAAGGCACCCACCCTTTTGGCACTGGCATGCACACGGCTCTCCCACCAACACTTCCCTCCTCCTTTTCCTCCCCTCCTCCTACTTTCAACAGCCCTGACCACACTTCCCCACTACAGCAGACACTCTCCTCCAACACCGGACTATCAACAACAGCCACCACAACCTGCACCAAGGCACCCACCCTTTTGCTCTTGCCATCCATATGCCTCTCCCACCAACACTTCCCTCCTCCTTTTCCTCCCCTCCTCCTACTTTCAACAGCCCTGACAACACTTCCCCACTACAGCACTCTCCTCCAACACCGGACTACCAACAACAGCCACCACAACCTGACCCAAGGCACCCACCCTTTGGCCCGTGCCATCCATACGGCTCTCCCACCAACACTTCCCTCCTCCTTTTCCTCCCCTCCTCCGACTTTCAACAGCCCGAACCACACTTCCCCACTACAGCAGACACTCTCCTCCAACACCGGACTACCAACAACAGCCACCACAACCTGACCCAAGGCACCCACCCTTTTGCCCTTGCCATCCATACGGCTCTCCCACCAACACTTCCCTCCTCCTTTTCCTCCCCTCCTCCGACTTTCAACAGCCCGAACCACACTTCCCCACTACAGCAGACACTCTCCTCCAACACCGGACTACCAACAACAGCCACCACAACCTGCACCAAGGCACCCACCCTTTTGCCCTTGCCATCCATATGGCTCTCCCACCAACACTTCCCTCATCCTTTTCCTCCCCTCCTCCTACTTTCAACAGCCCGAACCACACTTCCCCACTACAGCAGACACTCTCCTCCAACACCCAACTACCAACAACAGCCACCACAACCTGACCCAAGGCACCCACCCTTTGGCCCTTGCCATCCATACGGCTCTCCCACCAACACTTCCCTCCTCCTTTTCCTCCCCTCCTCCTACTTTCAACAGCCCGAACCACACTTCCCCACTACAGCAGACACTCTCCTCCAACACCGGACTATCAACAACAGCCACCACAACCTGACCCAAGGCACCCACCCTTTTGGCACTGGCATGCACACGGCTCTCCCACCAACACTTCCCTCCTCCTTTTCCTCCCCTCCTCCGACTTTCAACAGCCCGAACCACACTTCCCCACTACAGCAGACACTCTCCTCCAACACCGGACCACCAACAACAGCCACCACAACCTGCACCAAGGCACCCACCCTTTTGCCCTTGCCATCCATACGGCTCTCCCACCAACACTTCCCTCCTCCTTTTCCTCCCCTCCTCCGACTTTCAACAGCCCGAACCACACTTCCCCACTACAGCAGACACTCTCCTCCAACACCGGACTATCAACAACAGCCACCACAACCTGACCCAAGGCACCCACCCTTTTGCTCTTGCCATCCATATGCCTCTCCCACCAACACTTCCCTCCTCCTTTTCCTCCCCTCCTCCGACTTTCAACAGCCCTGACAACACTTCCCCACTACAGCAGACACTCTCCTCCAACACCAGACCACCAACAACAGCCACCACAACCTGCACCAAGGCACCCACCCTTTTGGCACTGGCATGCACACGGCTCTCCCACCAACACTTCCCTCCTCCTTTTCCTCCCCTCCTCCTACTTTCAACAGCCCGAACCACACTTCCCCACTACAGCAGACACTCTCCTCCAACACCTGACTATCAACAACAGCCACCACAACCTGCACCAAGGCACCCACCCTTTTGCCCTTGCCATCCATACGGCTCTCCCACCAACACTTCCCTCCTCCTTTTCCTCCCCTCCTCCGACTTTCAACAGCCCGAACCACACTTCCCCACTACAGCAGACACTCTCCTCCAACACCGGACTACCAACAACAGCCACCACAACCTGCACCAAGGCACCCACCCTTTTGCCCTTGCCATCCATACGGCTCTCCCACCAACACTTCCCTCCTCCTTTTCCTCCCCTCCTCCTACTTTCAACAGCCCTGACCACACTTCCCCACTACAGCAGACACTCTCCTCCAACACCGGACTACCAACAACAGCCACCACAACCTGACCCAAGGCACCCACCCTTTTGCCCTTGCCATCCATACGGCTCTCCCACCAACACTTCCCTCCTCCTTTTCCTCCCCTCCTCCTACTTTCAACAGCCCGAACCACACTTCCCCACTACAGCAGACACTCTCCTCCAACACCGGACTACCAACAACAGCCACCACAACCTGACCCAAGGCACCCACCCTTTTGCCCTTGCCATCCATACGGCTCTCCCACCAACACTTCCCTCCTCCTTTTCCTCCCCTCCTCCTACTTTCAACAGCCCGAACCACACTTCCCCACTACAGCAGACACTCTCCTCCAACACCGGACTACCAACAACAGCCACCACAACCTGACCCAAGGCACCCACCCTTTTGGCACTGGCATGCATACGGCTCTCCCACCAACACTTCCCTCCTCCTTTTCCTCCCCTCCTCCTACTTTCAACAGCCCGAACCACACTTCCCCACTACAGCAGACACTCTCCTCCAACACCGGACTATCAACAACAGCCACCACAACCTGCACCAAGGCACCCACCCTTTTGCTCTTGCCATCCATATGCCTCTCCCACCAACACTTCCCTCCTCCTTTTCCTCCCCTCCTCCTACTTTCAACAGCCCGAACCACACTTCCCCACTACAGCAGACACTCTCCTCCAACACCGGACTACCAACAACAGCCACCACAACCTGACCCAAGGCACCCACCCTTTTGGCACTAGCATGCACACGGCTCTCCCACCAACACTTCCCTCCTCCTTTTCCTCCCCTCCTCCTGTTTTTGACAGCCCTGACCACACTTCCCCACTACAGCAGACACTCTCCTCCAACACCGGACTACCAACAACAGCCACCACAACCTGACCCAAGGCACCCACCCTTTTGGCACTGGCATGCACACGGCTCTCCCACCAACACTTCCCTCCTCCTTTTCCTCCCCTCCTCCTACTTTCAACAGCCTGAACCACACTTCCCCACTACAGCAGACACTCTCCTCCAACACCAGACCACCAACAACAGCCACCACAACCTGACCCAAGGCACCCACCCTTTTGCCCTTGCCATCCATACGGCTCTCCCACCAACACTTCCCTCCTCCTTTTCCTCCCCTCCTCCTACTTTCAACAGCCCTGACCACACTTCCCCACTACAGCAGACACTCTCCTCCAACACCGGACTACCAACAACAGCCACCACAACCTGACCCAAGGCACCCACCCTTTGGCCCTTGCCATCCATACGGCTCTCCCACCAACACTTCCCTCCTCCTTTTCCTCCCCTCCTCCTACTTTCAACAGCCCGAACCACACTTCCCCACTACAGCAGACACTCTCCTCCAACACCGGACCACCAACAACAGCCACCACAACCTGCACCAAGGCACCCACCCTTTGGCCCTTGCCATCCATACGGCTCTCCCACCAACACTTCCCTCCTCCTTTTCCTCCCCTCCTCCTACTTTCAACAGCCCTGACAACACTTCCCCACTACAGCAGACACTCTCCTCCAACACCAGACCACCAACAACAGCCACCACAACCTGCACCAAGGCACCCACCCTTTTGGCACTGGCATGCACACGGCTCTCCCACCAACACTTCCCTCCTCCTTTTCCTCCCCTCCTCCTACTTTCAACAGCCCGAACCACACTTCCCCACTACAGCAGACACTCTCCTCCAACACCTGACTATCAACAACAGCCACCACAACCTGCACCAAGGCACCCACCCTTTGGCCCTTGCCATCCATACGGCTCTCCCACCAACACTTCCCTCCTCCTTTTCCTCCCCTCCTCCTACTTTCAACAGCCCGAACCACACTTCCCCACTACAGCAGACACTCTCCTCCAACACCGGACTACCAACAACAGCCACCACAACCTGCACCAAGGCACCCACCCTTTTGCCCTTGCCATCCATACGGCTCTCCCACCAACACTTCCCTCCTCCTTTTCCTCCCCTCCTCCGACTTTCAACAGCCCGAACCACACTTCCCCACTACAGCAGACACTCTCCTCCAACACCGGACTACCAACAACAGCCACCACAACCTGACCCAAGGCACCCACCCTTTTGCCCTTGCCATCCATACGGCTCTCCCACCAACACTTCCCTCCTCCTTTTCCTCCCCTCCTCCGACTTTCAACAGCCCGAACCACACTTCCCCACTACAGCAGACACTCTCCTCCAACACCGGACTACCAACAACAGCCACCACAACCTGCACCAAGGCACCCACCCTTTTGCCCTTGCCATCCATATGGCTCTCCCACCAACACTTCCCTCATCCTTTTCCTCCCCTCCTCCTACTTTCAACAGCCCGAACCACACTTCCCCACTACAGCAGACACTCTCCTCCAACACCCAACTACCAACAACAGCCACCACAACCTGACCCAAGGCACCCACCCTTTGGCCCTTGCCATCCATACGGCTCTCCCACCAACACTTCCCTCCTCCTTTTCCTCCCCTCCTCCTACTTTCAACAGCCCGAACCACACTTCCCCACTACAGCAGACACTCTCCTCCAACACCGGACTATCAACAACAGCCACCACAACCTGACCCAAGGCACCCACCCTTTTGGCACTGGCATGCACACGGCTCTCCCACCAACACTTCCCTCCTCCTTTTCCTCCCCTCCTCCTACTTTCAACAGCCCGAACCACACTTCCCCACTACAGCAGACACTCTCCTCCAACACCGGACCACCAACAACAGCCACCACAACCTGCACCAAGGCACCCACCCTTTTGCCCTTGCCATCCATACGGCTCTCCCACCAACACTTCCCTCCTCCTTTTCCTCCCCTCCTCCGACTTTCAACAGCCCGAACCACACTTCCCCACTACAGCAGACACTCTCCTCCAACACCGGACTATCAACAACAGCCACCACAACCTGACCCAAGGCACCCACCCTTTTGCTCTTGCCATCCATATGCCTCTCCCACCAACACTTCCCTCCTCCTTTTCCTCCCCTCCTCCGACTTTCAACAGCCCTGACAACACTTCCCCACTACAGCAGACACTCTCCTCCAACACCAGACCACCAACAACAGCCACCACAACCTGCACCAAGGCACCCACCCTTTTGGCACTGGCATGCACACGGCTCTCCCACCAACACTTCCCTCCTCCTTTTCCTCCCCTCCTCCTACTTTCAACAGCCCGAACCACACTTCCCCACTACAGCAGACACTCTCCTCCAACACCTGACTATCAACAACAGCCACCACAACCTGCACCAAGGCACCCACCCTTTTGCCCTTGCCATCCATACGGCTCTCCCACCAACACTTCCCTCCTCCTTTTCCTCCCCTCCTCCGACTTTCAACAGCCCGAACCACACTTCCCCACTACAGCAGACACTCTCCTCCAACACCGGACTACCAACAACAGCCACCACAACCTGCACCAAGGCACCCACCCTTTTGCCCTTGCCATCCATACGGCTCTCCCACCAACACTTCCCTCCTCCTTTTCCTCCCCTCCTCCTACTTTCAACAGCCCTGACCACACTTCCCCACTACAGCAGACACTCTCCTCCAACACCGGACTACCAACAACAGCCACCACAACCTGACCCAAGGCACCCACCCTTTGGCCCTTGCCATCCATACGGCTCTCCCACCAACACTTCCCTCCTCCTTTTCCTCCCCTCCTCCGACTTTCAACAGCCCGAACCACACTTCCCCACTACAGCAGACACTCTCCTCCAACACCGGACTACCAACAACAGCCACCACAACCTGACCCAAGGCACCCACCCTTTTGCCCTTGCCATCCATACGGCTCTCCCACCAACACTTCCCTCCTCCTTTTCCTCCCCTCCTCCTACTTTCAACAGCCCGAACCACACTTCCCCACTACAGCAGACACTCTCCTCCAACACCGGACTACCAACAACAGCCACCACAACCTGACCCAAGGCACCCACCCTTTTGCCCTTGCCATCCATACGGCTCTCCCACCAACACTTCCCTCCTCCTTTTCCTCCCCTCCTCCTACTTTCAACAGCCCGAACCACACTTCCCCACTACAGCAGACACTCTCCTCCAACACCGGACTACCAACAACAGCCACCACAACCTGACCCAAGGCACCCACCCTTTTGGCACTGGCATGCATACGGCTCTCCCACCAACACTTCCCTCCTCCTTTTCCTCCCCTCCTCCTACTTTCAACAGCCCGAACCACACTTCCCCACTACAGCAGACACTCTCCTCCAACACCGGACTATCAACAACAGCCACCACAACCTGCACCAAGGCACCCACCCTTTTGCTCTTGCCATCCATATGCCTCTCCCACCAACACTTCCCTCCTCCTTTTCCTCCCCTCCTCCTACTTTCAACAGCCCTGACAACACTTCCCCACTACAGCAGACACTCTCCTCCAACACCAGACCACCAACAACAGCCACCACAACCTGACCCAAGGCACCCACCCTTTTGGCACTAGCATGCACACGGCTCTCCCACCAACACTTCCCTCCTCCTCTTCCTCCCCTCCTCCTACTTTCAACAGCCCGAACCACACTTCCCCACTACAGCAGACACTCTCCTCCAACACCGGACTACCAACAACAGCCACCACAACCTGACCCAAGGCACCCACCCTTTTGGCACTGGCATGCACACGGCTCTCCCACCAACACTTCCCTCCTCCTTTTCCTCCCCTCCTCCTACTTTCAACAGCCTGAACCACACTTCCCCACTACAGCAGACACTCTCCTCCAACACCAGACCACCAACAACAGCCACCACAACCTGACCCAAGGCACCCACCCTTTTGCCCTTGCCATCCATACGGCTCTCCCACCAACACTTCCCTCCTCCTTTTCCTCCCCTCCTCCTACTTTCAACAGCCCTGACCACACTTCCCCACTACAGCAGACACTCTCCTCCAACACCGGACTACCAACAACAGCCACCACAACCTGACCCAAGGCACCCACCCTTTGGCCCTTGCCATCCATACGGCTCTCCCACCAACACTTCCCTCCTCCTTTTCCTCCCCTCCTCCTACTTTCAACAGCCCGAACCACACTTCCCCACTACAGCAGACACTCTCCTCCAACACCGGACCACCAACAACAGCCACCACAACCTGACCCAAGGCACCCACCCTTTGGCCCTTGCCATCCATACGGCTCTCCCACCAACACTTCCCTCCTCCTTTTCCTCCCCTCCTCCTACTTTCAACAGCCCGAACCACACTTCCCCACTACAGCAGACACTCTCCTCCAACACCGGACTACCAACAACAGCCACCACAACCTGCACCAAGGCACCCACCCTTTTGGCACTGGCATGCATACGGCTCTCCCACCAACACTTCCCTCCTCCTTTTCCTCCCCTCCTCCTGTTTTTGACAGCCCTGACCACACTTCCCCACTACAGCAGACACTCTCCTCCAACACCGGACTACCAACAACAGCCACCACAACCTGACCCAAGGCACCCACCCTTTTGCCCTTGCCATCCATACGGCTCTCCCACCAACACTTCCCTCCTCCTTTTCCTCCCCTCCTCCGACTTTCAACAGCCCGAACCACACTTCCCCACTACAGCAGACACTCTCCTCCAACACCGGACCACCAACAACAGCCACCACAACCTGACCCAAGGCACCCACCCTTTTGCCCTTGCCATCCATACGGCTCTCCCACCAACACTTCCCTCATCCTTTTCCTCCCCTCCTCCTACTTTCAACAGCCCTGACCACACTTCCCCACTACAGCAGACACTCTCCTCCAACACCGGACTACCAACAACAGCCACCACAACCTGACCCAAGGCACCCACCCTTTGGCCCTTGCCATCCATACGGCTCTCCCACCAACACTTCCCTCCTCCTTTTCCTCCCCTCCTCCTACTTTCAACAGCCCGAACCACACTTCCCCACTAGAGCAGACACTCTCCTCCAACACCGGACCACCAACAACAGCCACCACAACCTGACCCAAGGCACCCACCCTTTGGCCCTTGCCATCCATACGGCTCTCCCACCAACACTTCCCTCATCCTTTTCCTCCCCTCCTCCTACTTTCAACAGCCCTGACCACACTTCCCCACTACAGCAGACACTCTCCTCCAACACCGGACTACCAACAACAGCCACCACAACCTGACCCAAGGCACCCACCCTTTTGCCCTTGCCATCCATACGGCTCTCCCACCAACACTTCCCTCCTCCTTTTCCTCCCCTCCTCCTACTTTCAACAGCCCGAACCACACTTCCCCACTACAGCAGACACTCTCCTCCAACACCGGACTACCAACAACAGCCACCACAACCTGACCCAAGGCACCCACCCTTTTGCCCTTGCCATCCATACGGCTCTCCCACCAACACTTCCCTCATCCTTTTCCTCCCCTCCTCCTACTTTCAACAGCCCGAACCACACTTCCCCACTACAGCAGACACTCTCCTCCAACACCGGACTACCAACAACAGCCACCACAACCTGACCCAAGGCACCCACCCTTTTGGCACTGGCATGCACACGGCTCTCCCACCAACACTTCCCTCCTCCTTTTCCTCCCCTCCTCCGACTTTCAACAGCCCGAACCACACTTCCCCACTACAGCAGACACTCTCCTCCAACACCGGACCACCAACAACAGCCACCACAACCTGCACCAAGGCACCCACCCTTTTGGCACTGGCATGCACACGGCTCTCCCACCAACACTTCCCTCCTCCTTTTCCTCCCCTCCTCCTACTTTCAACAGCCCGAACCACACTTCCCCACTACAGCAGACACTCTCCTCCAACACCGGACTATCAACAACAGCCACCACAACCTGCACCAAGGCACCCACCCTTTGGCCCTTGCCATCCATATGCCTCTCCCACCAACACTTCCCTCCTCCTTTTCCTCCCCTCCTCCTACTTTCAACAGCCCTGACAACACTTCCCCACTACAGCAGACACTCTCCTCCAACACCAGACCACCAACAACAGCCACCACAACCTGACCCAAGGCACCCACCCTTTTGGCACTGGCATGCACACGGCTCTCCCACCAACACTTCCCTCCTCCTCTTCCACCCCTCCTCCGACTTTCAACAGCCCGAACCACACTTCCCCACTACAGCAGACACTCTCCTCCAACACCGGACTACCAACAACAGCCACCACAACCTGACCCAAGGCACCCACCCTTTGGCCCTTGCCATCCATACGGCTCTCCCACCAACACTTCCCTCCTCCTTTTCCTCCCCTCCTCCTACTTTCAACAGCCCGAACCACACTTCCCCACTACAGCAGACACTCTCCTCCAACACCGGACTACCAACAACAGCCACCACAACCTGCACCAAGGCACCCACCCTTTTGCTCTTGCCATCCATATGCCTCTCCCACCAACACTTCCCTCCTCCTTTTCCTCCCCTCCTCCTACTTTCAACAGCCCTTACAACACTTCCCCACTACAGCAGACACTCTCCTCCAACACCAGACCACCAACAACAGCCACCACAACCTGACCCAAGGCACCCACCCTTTTGGCACTGGCATGCACACGGCTCTCCCACCAACACTTCCCTCCTCCTCTTCCACCCCTCCTCCTACTTTCAACAGCCCGAACCACACTTCCCCACTACAGCAGACACTCTCCTCCAACACCGGACTACCAACAACAGCCACCACAACCTGACCCAAGGCACCCACCCTTTTGGCACTGGCATGCACACGGCTCTCCCACCAACACTTCCCTCCTCCTCTTCCACCCCTCCTCCGACTTTCAACAGCCCGAACCACACTTCCCCACTACAGCAGACACTCTCCTCCAACACCGGACTACCAACAACAGCCACCACAACCTGACCCAAGGCACCCACCCTTTGGCCCTTGCCATCCATACGGCTCTCCCACCAACACTTCCCTCCTCCTTTTCCTCCCCTCCTCCTACTTTCAACAGCCCGAACCACACTTCCCCACTACAGCAGACACTCTCCTCCAACACCGGACTACCAACAACAGCCACCACAACCTGCACCAAGGCACCCACCCTTTTGCCCTTGCCATCCATACGGCTCTCCCACCAACACTTCCCTCCTCCTTTTCCTCCCCTCCTCCTACTTTCAACAGCCCTGACCACACTTCCCCACTACAGCAGACACTCTCCTCCAACACCGGACCACCAACAACAGCCACCACAACCTGCACCAAGGCACCCACCCTTTTGCCCTTGCCATCCATACGGCGCTCCCACCAACACTTCCCTCCTCCTTTTCCTCCCCTCCTCCGACTTTCAACAGCCCGAACCACACTTCCCCACTACAGCAGACACTCTCCTCCAACACCGGACCACCAACAACAGCCACCACAACCTGCACCAAGGCACCCACCCTTTTGGCACTGGCATGCACACGGCTCTCCCACCAACACTTCCCTCCTCCTTTTCCTCCCCTCCTCCTACTTTCAACAGCCCTGACAACACTTCCCCACTACAGCAGACACTCTCCTCCAACACCAGACCACCAACAACAGCCACCACAACCTGACCCAAGGCACCCACCCTTTTGGCACTGGCATGCACACGGCTCTCCCACCAACACTTCCCTCCTCCTTTTCCTCCCCTCCTCCTACTTTCAACAGCCCGAACCACACTTCCCCACTACAGCAGACACTCTCCTCCAACACCCAACTACCAACAACAGCCACCACAACCTGCACCAAGGCACCCACCCTTTTGGCACTGGCATGCATACGGCTCTCCCACCAACACTTCCCTCCTCCTTTTCCTCCCCTCCTCCTACTTTCAACAGCCTGAACCACACTTCCCCACTACAGCAGACACTCTCCTCCAACACCGGACCACCAACAACAGCCACCACAACCTGACCCAAGGCACCCACCCTTTGGCCCTTGCCATCCATACGGCTCTCCCACCAACACTTCCCTCCTCCTTTTCCTCCCCTCCTCCGACTTTCAACAGCCCGAACCACACTTCCCCACTACAGCAGACACTCTCCTCCAACACCGGACTACCAACAACAGCCACCACAACCTGCACCAAGGCACCCACCCTTTTGCCCTTGCCATCCATACGGCTCTCCCACCAACACTTCCCTCCTCCTTTTCCTCCCCTCCTCCTGTTTTTGACAGCCCGGACCACACTTCCCCACTACAGCAGACACTCTCCTCCAACACCGGACCACCAACAACAGCCACCACAACCTGACCCAAGGCACCCACCCTTTTGGCACTGGCATGCATACGGCTCTCCCACCAACACTTCCCTCCTCCTTTTCCTCCCCTCCTCCTACTTTCAACAGCCCGAACCACACTTCCCCACTACAGCAGACACTCTCCTCCAACACCGGACCACCAACAACAGCCACCACAACCTGACCCAAGGCACCCACCCTTTGGCCCTTGCCATCCATACGGCTCTCCCACCAACACTTCCCTCCTCCTTTTCCTCCCCTCCTCCGACTTTCAACAGCCCGAACCACACTTCCCCACTACAGCAGACACTCTCCTCCAACACCCAACTACCAACAACAGCCACCACAACCTGACCCAAGGCACCCACCCTTTTGCTCTTGCCATCCATACGGCTCTCCCACCAACACTTCCCTCCTCCTTTTCCTCCCCTCCTCCGACTTTCAACAGCCCGAACCACACTTCCCCACTACAGCAGACACTCTCCTCCAACACCGGACCACCAACAACAGCCACCACAACCTGACCCAAGGCACCCACCCTTTTGGCACTGGCATGCATACGGCTCTCCCACCAACACTTCCCTCCTCCTTTTCCTCCCCTCCTCCTACTTTCAACAGCCCGAACCACACTTCCCCACTACAGCAGACACTCTCCTCCAACACCGGACCACCAACAACAGCCACCACAACCTGCACCAAGGCACCCACCCTTTGGCCCTTGCCATCCATACGGCTCTCCCACCAACACTTCCCTCCTCCTTTTCCTCCCCTCCTCCTGTTTTTGACAGCCCTGACCACACTTCCCCACTACAGCAGACACTCTCCTCCAACACCGGACTACCAACAACAGCCACCACAACCTGACCCAAGGCACCCACCCTTTTGGCACTGGCATGCATACGGCTCTCCCACCAACACTTCCCTCCTCCTTTTCCTCCCCTCCTCCTACTTTCAACAGCCCGAACCACACTTCCCCACTACAGCAGACACTCTCCTCCAACACCGGACCACCAACAACAGCCACCACAACCTGACCCAAGGCACCCACCCTTTGGCCCTTGCCATCCATACGGCTCTCCCACCAACACTTCCCTCCTCCTTTTCCTCCCCTCCTCCTACTTTCAACAGCCCGAACCACACTTCCCCACTACAGCAGACACTCTCCTCCAACACCGGACTACCAACAACAGCCACCACAACCTGCACCAAGGCACCCACCCTTTGGCCCTTGCCATCCATACGGCTCTCCCACCAACACTTCCCTCCTCCTTTTCCTCCCCTCCTCCTGTTTTTGACAGCCCTGACCACACTTCCCCACTACAGCAGACACTCTCCTCCAACACCGGACTACCAACAACAGCCACCACAACCTGACCCAAGGCACCCACCCTTTTGCCCTTGCCATCCATACGGCTCTCCCACCAACACTTCCCTCCTCCTTTTCCTCCCCTCCTCCGACTTTCAACAGCCCGAACCACACTTCCCCACTACAGCAGACACTCTCCTCCAACACCGGACTACCAACAACAGCCACCACAACCTGCACCAAGGCACCCACCCTTTTGGCACTGGCATGCACACGGCTCTCCCACCAACACTTCCCTCCTCCTTTTCCTCCCCTCCTCCTGTTTTTGACAGCCCTGACCACACTTCCCCACTACAGCAGACACTCTCCTCCAACACCGGACTACCAACAACAGCCACCACAACCTGACCCAAGGCACCCACCCTTTTGGCACTGGCATGCATACGGCTCTCCCACCAACACTTCCCTCCTCCTTTTCCTCCCCTCCTCCTACTTTCAACAGCCCGAACCACACTTCCCCACTACAGCAGACACTCTCCTCCAACACCGGACCACCAACAACAGCCACCACAACCTGACCCAAGGCACCCACCCTTTGGCCCTTGCCATCCATACGGCTCTCCCACCAACACTTCCCTCCTCCTTTTCCTCCCCTCCTCCTACTTTCAACAGCCCGAACCACACTTCCCCACTACAGCAGACACTCTCCTCCAACACCGGACTACCAACAACAGCCACCACAACCTGACCCAAGGCACCCACCCTTTTGGCACTGGCATGCATACGGCTCTCCCACCAACACTTCCCTCCTCCTTTTCCTCCCCTCCTCCTACTTTCAACAGCCCGAACCACACTTCCCCACTACAGCAGACACTCTCCTCCAACACCGGACCACCAACAACAGCCACCACAACCTGACCCAAGGCACCCACCCTTTGGCCCTTGCCATCCATACGGCTCTCCCACCAACACTTCCCTCCTCCTTTTCCTCCCCTCCTCCTACTTTCAACAGCCCGAACCACACTTCCCCACTACAGCAGACACTCTCCTCCAACACCGGACTACCAACAACAGCCACCACAACCTGACCCAAGGCACCCACCCTTTTGCCCTTGCCATCCATACGGCTCTCCCACCAACACTTCCCTCCTCCTTTTCCTCCCCTCCTCCTGTTTTTGACAGCCCTGACCACACTTCCCCACTACAGCAGACACTCTCCTCCAACACCGGACTACCAACAACAGCCACCACAACCTGACCCAAGGCACCCACCCTTTTGCCCTTGCCATCCATACGGCTCTCCCACCAACACTTCCCTCCTCCTTTTCCTCCCCTCCTCCGACTTTCAACAGCCCGAACCACACTTCCCCACTACAGCAGACACTCTCCTCCAACACCGGACCACCAACAACAGCCACCACAACCTGACCCAAGGCACCCACCCTTTTGGCACTGGCATGCACACGGCTCTCCCACCAACACTTCCCTCCTCCTTTTCCTCCCCTCCTCCTACTTTCAACAGCCCGAACCACACTTCCCCACTACAGCAGACACTCTCCTCCAACACCGGACTACCAACAACAGCCACCACAACCTGACCCAAGGCACCCACCCTTTTGGCACTGGCATGCATACGGCTCTCCCACCAACACTTCCCTCCTCCTTTTCCTCCCCTCCTCCTACTTTCAACAGCCCGAACCACACTTCCCCACTACAGCAGACACTCTCCTCCAACACCGGACCACCAACAACAGCCACCACAACCTGACCCAAGGCACCCACCCTTTGGCCCTTGCCATCCATACGGCTCTCCCACCAACACTTCCCTCCTCCTTTTCCTCCCCTCCTCCGACTTTCAACAGCCCGAACCACACTTCCCCACTACAGCAGACACTCTCCTCCAACACCGGACTACCAACAACAGCCACCACAACCTGACCCAAGGCACCCACCCTTTTGCCCTTGCCATCCATACGGCTCTCCCACCAACACTTCCCTCCTCCTTTTCCTCCCCTCCTCCTGTTTTTGACAGCCCTGACCACACTTCCCCACTACAGCAGACACTCTCCTCCAACACCGGACTACCAACAACAGCCACCACAACCTGACCCAAGGCACCCACCCTTTTGCCCTTGCCATCCATACGGCTCTCCCACCAACACTTCCCTCCTCCTTTTCCTCCCCTCCTCCTACTTTCAACAGCCCTGACCACACTTCCCCACTACAGCAGACACTCTCCTCCAACACCGGACTACCAACAACAGCCACCACAACCTGACCCAAGGCACCCACCCTTTTGCCCTTGCCATCCATACGGCTCTCCCACCAACACTTCCCTCCTCCTCTTCCTCCCCTCCTCCTACTTTCAACAGCCCGAACCACACTTCCCCACTACAGCAGACACTCTCCTCCAACACCGGACCACCAACAACAGCCACCACAACCTGACCCAAGGCACCCACCCTTTTGGCACTGGCATGCATACGGCTCTCCCACCAACACTTCCCTCCTCCTTTTCCTCCCCTCCTCCTACTTTCAACAGCCCGAACCACACTTCCCCACTACAGCAGACACTCTCCTCCAACACCGGACTATCAACAACAGCCACCACAACCTGCACCAAGGCACCCACCCTTTTGCTCTTGCCATCCATATGCCTCTCCCACCAACACTTCCCTCCTCCTTTTCCTCCCCTCCTCCTACTTTCAACAGCCCTGACAACACTTCCCCACTACAGCAGACACTCTCCTCCAACACCAGACCACCAACAACAGCCACCACAACCTGACCCAAGGCACCCACCCTTTTGGCACTAGCATGCACACGGCTCTCCCACCAACACTTCCCTCCTCCTCTTCCTCCCCTCCTCCTACTTTCAACAGCCCGAACCACACTTCCCCACTACAGCAGACACTCTCCTCCAACACCGGACTACCAACAACAGCCACCACAACCTGACCCAAGGCACCCACCCTTTTGCCCTTGCCATCCATACGGCTCTCCCACCAACACTTCCCTCCTCCTTTTCCTCCCCTCCTCCTACTTTCAACAGCCCTGACCACACTTCCCCACTACAGCAGACACTCTCCTCCAACACCGGACTACCAACAACAGCCACCACAACCTGACCCAAGGCACCCACCCTTTGGCCCTTGCCATCCATACGGCTCTCCCACCAACACTTCCCTCCTCCTTTTCCTCCCCTCCTCCTACTTTCAACAGCCCGAACCACACTTCCCCACTACAGCAGACACTCTCCTCCAACACCGGACCACCAACAACAGCCACCACAACCTGACCCAAGGCACCCACCCTTTGGCCCTTGCCATCCATACGGCTCTCCCACCAACACTTCCCTCCTCCTTTTCCTCCCCTCCTCCTACTTTCAACAGCCCGAACCACACTTCCCCACTACAGCAGACACTCTCCTCCAACACCGGACTACCAACAACAGCCACCACAACCTGCACCAAGGCACCCACCCTTTTGGCACTGGCATGCATACGGCTCTCCCACCAACACTTCCCTCCTCCTTTTCCTCCCCTCCTCCTGTTTTTGACAGCCCTGACCACACTTCCCCACTACAGCAGACACTCTCCTCCAACACCGGACTACCAACAACAGCCACCACAACCTGACCCAAGGCACCCACCCTTTTGCCCTTGCCATCCATACGGCTCTCCCACCAACACTTCCCTCCTCCTTTTCCTCCCCTCCTCCGACTTTCAACAGCCCGAACCACACTTCCCCACTACAGCAGACACTCTCCTCCAACACCGGACCACCAACAACAGCCACCACAACCTGACCCAAGGCACCCACCCTTTTGCCCTTGCCATCCATACGGCTCTCCCACCAACACTTCCCTCATCCTTTTCCTCCCCTCCTCCTACTTTCAACAGCCCTGACCACACTTCCCCACTACAGCAGACACTCTCCTCCAACACCGGACTACCAACAACAGCCACCACAACCTGACCCAAGGCACCCACCCTTTGGCCCTTGCCATCCATACGGCTCTCCCACCAACACTTCCCTCCTCCTTTTCCTCCCCTCCTCCTACTTTCAACAGCCCGAACCACACTTCCCCACTAGAGCAGACACTCTCCTCCAACACCGGACCACCAACAACAGCCACCACAACCTGACCCAAGGCACCCACCCTTTGGCCCTTGCCATCCATACGGCTCTCCCACCAACACTTCCCTCATCCTTTTCCTCCCCTCCTCCTACTTTCAACAGCCCTGACCACACTTCCCCACTACAGCAGACACTCTCCTCCAACACCGGACTACCAACAACAGCCACCACAACCTGACCCAAGGCACCCACCCTTTTGCCCTTGCCATCCATACGGCTCTCCCACCAACACTTCCCTCCTCCTTTTCCTCCCCTCCTCCGACTTTCAACAGCCCGAACCACACTTCCCCACTACAGCAGACACTCTCCTCCAACACCGGACTACCAACAACAGCCACCACAACCTGACCCAAGGCACCCACCCTTTTGCCCTTGCCATCCATACGGCTCTCCCACCAACACTTCCCTCATCCTTTTCCTCCCCTCCTCCTACTTTCAACAGCCCGAACCACACTTCCCCACTACAGCAGACACTCTCCTCCAACACCGGACTACCAACAACAGCCACCACAACCTGACCCAAGGCACCCACCCTTTTGGCACTGGCATGCACACGGCTCTCCCACCAACACTTCCCTCCTCCTTTTCCTCCCCTCCTCCGACTTTCAACAGCCCGAACCACACTTCCCCACTACAGCAGACACTCTCCTCCAACACCGGACCACCAACAACAGCCACCACAACCTGACCCAAGGCACCCACCCTTTTGGCACTGGCATGCACACGGCTCTCCCACCAACACTTCCCTCCTCCTTTTCCTCCCCTCCTCCGACTTTCAACAGCCCGAACCACACTTCCCCACTACAGCAGACACTCTCCTCCAACACCGGACTATCAACAACAGCCACCACAACCTGCACCAAGGCACCCACCCTTTGGCCCTTGCCATCCATATGCCTCTCCCACCAACACTTCCCTCCTCCTTTTCCTCCCCTCCTCCTACTTTCAACAGCCCTGACAACACTTCCCCACTACAGCAGACACTCTCCTCCAACACCAGACCACCAACAACAGCCACCACAACCTGACCCAAGGCACCCACCCTTTTGGCACTGGCATGCACACGGCTCTCCCACCAACACTTCCCTCCTCCTCTTCCACCCCTCCTCCGACTTTCAACAGCCCGAACCACACTTCCCCACTACAGCAGACACTCTCCTCCAACACCGGACTACCAACAACAGCCACCACAACCTGACCCAAGGCACCCACCCTTTGGCCCTTGCCATCCATACGGCTCTCCCACCAACACTTCCCTCCTCCTTTTCCTCCCCTCCTCCTACTTTCAACAGCCCGAACCACACTTCCCCACTACAGCAGACACTCTCCTCCAACACCGGACTACCAACAACAGCCACCACAACCTGACCCAAGGCACCCACCCTTTTGCTCTTGCCATCCATATGCCTCTCCCACCAACACTTCCCTCCTCCTTTTCCTCCCCTCCTCCTACTTTCAACAGCCCTTACAACACTTCCCCACTACAGCAGACACTCTCCTCCAACACCAGACCACCAACAACAGCCACCACAACCTGACCCAAGGCACCCACCCTTTTGGCACTGGCATGCACACGGCTCTCCCACCAACACTTCCCTCCTCCTCTTCCACCCCTCCTCCTACTTTCAACAGCCCGAACCACACTTCCCCACTACAGCAGACACTCTCCTCCAACACCGGACTACCAACAACAGCCACCACAACCTGACCCAAGGCACCCACCCTTTTGGCACTGGCATGCACACGGCTCTCCCACCAACACTTCCCTCCTCCTCTTCCACCCCTCCTCCGACTTTCAACAGCCCGAACCACACTTCCCCACTACAGCAGACACTCTCCTCCAACACCGGACTACCAACAACAGCCACCACAACCTGACCCAAGGCACCCACCCTTTGGCCCTTGCCATCCATACGGCTCTCCCACCAACACTTCCCTCCTCCTTTTCCTCCCCTCCTCCTACTTTCAACAGCCCGAACCACACTTCCCCACTACAGCAGACACTCTCCTCCAACACCGGACTACCAACAACAGCCACCACAACCTGCACCAAGGCACCCACCCTTTTGCCCTTGCCATCCATACGGCTCTCCCACCAACACTTCCCTCCTCCTTTTCCTCCCCTCCTCCTACTTTCAACAGCCCTGACAACACTTCCCCACTACAGCAGACACTCTCCTCCAACACCAGACCACCAACAACAGCCACCACAACCTGACCCAAGGCACCCACCCTTTTGGCACTGGCATGCACACGGCTCTCCCACCAACACTTCCCTCCTCCTCTTCCACCCCTCCTCCTACTTTCAACAGCCCGAACCACACTTCCCCACTACAGCAGACACTCTCCTCCAACACCGGACTACCAACAACAGCCACCACAACCTGCACCAAGGCACCCACCCTTTTGCTCTTGCCATCCATATGCCTCTCCCACCAACACTTCCCTCCTCCTCTTCCTCCCCTCCTCCTACTTTCAACAGCCCTGACAACACTTCCCCACTACAGCAGACACTCTCCTCCAACACCAGACCACCAACAACAGCCACCACAACCTGACCCAAGGCACCCACCCTTTTGGCACTGGCATGCACACGGCTCTCCCACCAACACTTCCCTCCTCCTTTTCCTCCCCTCCTCCTACTTTCAACAGCCCGAACCACACTTCCCCACTACAGCAGACACTCTCCTCCAACACCGGACTACCAACAACAGCCACCACAACCTGACCCAAGGCACCCACCCTTTTGGCACTGGCATGCATACGGCTCTCCCACCAACACTTCCCTCCTCCTTTTCCTCCCCTCCTCCTACTTTCAACAGCCTGAACCACACTTCCCCACTACAGCAGACACTCTCCTCCAACACCGGACCACCAACAACAGCCACCACAACCTGACCCAAGGCACCCACCCTTTGGCCCTTGCCATCCATACGGCTCTCCCACCAACACTTCCCTCCTCCTTTTCCTCCCCTCCTCCGACTTTCAACAGCCCGAACCACACTTCCCCACTACAGCAGACACTCTCCTCCAACACCGGACTACCAACAACAGCCACCACAACCTGACCCAAGGCACCCACCCTTTTGCCCTTGCCATCCATACGGCTCTCCCACCAACACTTCCCTCCTCCTTTTCCTCCCCTCCTCCTGTTTTTGACAGCTCGGACCACACTTCCCCACTACAGCAGACACTCTCCTCCAACACCGGACCACCAACAACAGCCACCACAACCTGACCCAAGGCACCCACCCTTTTGGCACTGGCATGCATACGGCTCTCCCACCAACACTTCCCTCCTCCTTTTCCTCCCCTCCTCCTACTTTCAACAGCCCGAACCACACTTCCCCACTACAGCAGACACTCTCCTCCAACACCGGACCACCAACAACAGCCACCACAACCTGACCCAAGGCACCCACCCTTTGGCCCTTGCCATCCATACGGCTCTCCCACCAACACTTCCCTCCTCCTTTTCCTCCCCTCCTCCGACTTTCAACAGCCCGAACCACACTTCCCCACTACAGCAGACACTCTCCTCCAACACCCAACTACCAACAACAGCCACCACAACCTGACCCAAGGCACCCACCCTTTTGCTCTTGCCATCCATACGGCTCTCCCACCAACACTTCCCTCCTCCTTTTCCTCCCCTCCTCCGACTTTCAACAGCCCGAACCACACTTCCCCACTACAGCAGACACTCTCCTCCAACACCGGACCACCAACAACAGCCACCACAACCTGACCCAAGGCACCCACCCTTTTGGCACTGGCATGCATACGGCTCTCCCACCAACACTTCCCTCCTCCTTTTCCTCCCCTCCTCCTACTTTCAACAGCCCGAACCACACTTCCCCACTACAGCAGACACTCTCCTCCAACACCGGACCACCAACAACAGCCACCACAACCTGCACCAAGGCACCCACCCTTTGGCCCTTGCCATCCATACGGCTCTCCCACCAACACTTCCCTCCTCCTTTTCCTCCCCTCCTCCTGTTTTTGACAGCCCTGACCACACTTCCCCACTACAGCAGACACTCTCCTCCAACACCGGACTACCAACAACAGCCACCACAACCTGACCCAAGGCACCCACCCTTTTGGCACTGGCATGCATACGGCTCTCCCACCAACACTTCCCTCCTCCTTTTCCTCCCCTCCTCCTACTTTCAACAGCCCGAACCACACTTCCCCACTACAGCAGACACTCTCCTCCAACACCGGACCACCAACAACAGCCACCACAACCTGACCCAAGGCACCCACCCTTTGGCCCTTGCCATCCATACGGCTCTCCCACCAACACTTCCCTCCTCCTTTTCCTCCCCTCCTCCTACTTTCAACAGCCCGAACCACACTTCCCCACTACAGCAGACACTCTCCTCCAACACCGGACTACCAACAACAGCCACCACAACCTGACCCAAGGCACCCACCCTTTTGCCCTTGCCATCCATACGGCTCTCCCACCAACACTTCCCTCCTCCTTTTCCTCCCCTCCTCCTGTTTTTGACAGCCCTGACCACACTTCCCCACTACAGCAGACACTCTCCTCCAACACCGGACTACCAACAACAGCCACCACAACCTGACCCAAGGCACCCACCCTTTTGCCCTTGCCATCCATACGGCTCTCCCACCAACACTTCCCTCCTCCTTTTCCTCCCCTCCTCCGACTTTCAACAGCCCGAACCACACTTCCCCACTACAGCAGACACTCTCCTCCAACACCGGACTACCAACAACAGCCACCACAACCTGCACCAAGGCACCCACCCTTTTGGCACTGGCATGCACACGGCTCTCCCACCAACACTTCCCTCCTCCTTTTCCTCCCCTCCTCCTGTTTTTGACAGCCCTGACCACACTTCCCCACTACAGCAGACACTCTCCTCCAACACCGGACTACCAACAACAGCCACCACAACCTGACCCAAGGCACCCACCCTTTTGGCACTGGCATGCATACGGCTCTCCCACCAACACTTCCCTCCTCCTTTTCCTCCCCTCCTCCTACTTTCAACAGCCCGAACCACACTTCCCCACTACAGCAGACACTCTCCTCCAACACCGGACCACCAACAACAGCCACCACAACCTGACCCAAGGCACCCACCCTTTGGCCCTTGCCATCCATACGGCTCTCCCACCAACACTTCCCTCCTCCTTTTCCTCCCCTCCTCCTACTTTCAACAGCCCGAACCACACTTCCCCACTACAGCAGACACTCTCCTCCAACACCGGACTACCAACAACAGCCACCACAACCTGACCCAAGGCACCCACCCTTTTGGCACTGGCATGCATACGGCTCTCTCACCAACACTTCCCTCCTCCTTTTCCTCCCCTCCTCCTACTTTCAACAGCCCGAACCACACTTCCCCACTACAGCAGACACTCTCCTCCAACACCGGACCACCAACAACAGCCACCACAACCTGACCCAAGGCACCCACCCTTTGGCCCTTGCCATCCATACGGCTCTCCCACCAACACTTCCCTCCTCCTTTTCCTCCCCTCCTCCTACTTTCAACAGCCCGAACCACACTTCCCCACTACAGCAGACACTCTCCTCCAACACCGGACTACCAACAACAGCCACCACAACCTGACCCAAGGCACCCACCCTTTTGCCCTTGCCATCCATACGGCTCTCCCACCAACACTTCCCTCCTCCTCTTCCTCCCCTCCTCCTGTTTTTGACAGCCCTGACCACACTTCCCCACTACAGCAGACACTCTCCTCCAACACCGGACTACCAACAACAGCCACCACAACCTGACCCAAGGCACCCACCCTTTTGCCCTTGCCATCCATACGGCTCTCCCACCAACACTTCCCTCCTCCTTTTCCTCCCCTCCTCCGACTTTCAACAGCCCGAACCACACTTCCCCACTACAGCAGACACTCTCCTCCAACACCGGACCACCAACAACAGCCACCACAACCTGACCCAAGGCACCCACCCTTTTGGCACTGGCATGCACACGGCTCTCCCACCAACACTTCCCTCCTCCTTTTCCTCCCCTCCTCCTACTTTCAACAGCCCGAACCACACTTCCCCACTACAGCAGACACTCTCCTCCAACACCGGACTACCAACAACAGCCACCACAACCTGACCCAAGGCACCCACCCTTTTGGCACTGGCATGCATACGGCTCTCCCACCAACACTTCCCTCCTCCTTTTCCTCCCCTCCTCCTACTTTCAACAGCCCGAACCACACTTCCCCACTACAGCAGACACTCTCCTCCAACACCGGACCACCAACAACAGCCACCACAACCTGACCCAAGGCACCCACCCTTTGGCCCTTGCCATCCATACGGCTCTCCCACCAACACTTCCCTCCTCCTTTTCCTCCCCTCCTCCGACTTTCAACAGCCCGAACCACACTTCCCCACTACAGCAGACACTCTCCTCCAACACCGGACTACCAACAACAGCCACCACAACCTGACCCAAGGCACCCACCCTTTTGCCCTTGCCATCCATACGGCTCTCCCACCAACACTTCCCTCCTCCTTTTCCTCCCCTCCTCCTGTTTTTGACAGCCCTGACCACACTTCCCCACTACAGCAGACACTCTCCTCCAACACCGGACTACCAACAACAGCCACCACAACCTGACCCAAGGCACCCACCCTTTTGCCCTTGCCATCCATACGGCTCTCCCACCAACACTTCCCTCCTCCTCTTCCTCCCCTCCTCCTACTTTCAACAGCCCGAACCACACTTCCCCACTACAGCAGACACTCTCCTCCAACACCGGACCACCAACAACAGCCACCACAACCTGACCCAAGGCACCCACCCTTTTGGCACTGGCATGCATACGGCTCTCCCACCAACACTTCCCTCCTCCTTTTCCTCCCCTCCTCCTACTTTCAACAGCCCGAACCACACTTCCCCACTACAGCAGACACTCTCCTCCAACACCGGACCACCAACAACAGCCACCACAACCTGACCCAAGGCACCCACCCTTTGGCCCTTGCCATCCATACGGCTCTCCCACCAACACTTCCCTCCTCCTTTTCCTCCCCTCCTCCGACTTTCAACAGCCCGAACCACACTTCCCCACTACAGCAGACACTCTCCTCCAACACCCAACTACCAACAACAGCCACCACAACCTGACCCAAGGCACCCACCCTTTTGCTCTTGCCATCCATACGGCTCTCCCACCAACACTTCCCTCCTCCTTTTCCTCCCCTCCTCCGACTTTCAACAGCCCGAACCACACTTCCCCACTACAGCAGACACTCTCCTCCAACACCGGACCACCAACAACAGCCACCACAACCTGACCCAAGGCACCCACCCTTTTGGCACTGGCATGCATACGGCTCTCCCACCAACACTTCCCTCCTCCTTTTCCTCCCCTCCTCCTACTTTCAACAGCCCGAACCACACTTCCCCACTACAGCAGACACTCTCCTCCAACACCGGACCACCAACAACAGCCACCACAACCTGCACCAAGGCACCCACCCTTTGGCCCTTGCCATCCATACGGCTCTCCCACCAACACTTCCCTCCTCCTTTTCCTCCCCTCCTCCTGTTTTTGACAGCCCTGACCACACTTCCCCACTACAGCAGACACTCTCCTCCAACACCGGACTACCAACAACAGCCACCACAACCTGACCCAAGGCACCCACCCTTTTGGCACTGGCATGCATACGGCTCTCCCACCAACACTTCCCTCCTCCTTTTCCTCCCCTCCTCCTACTTTCAACAGCCCGAACCACACTTCCCCACTACAGCAGACACTCTCCTCCAACACCGGACCACCAACAACAGCCACCACAACCTGACCCAAGGCACCCACCCTTTGGCCCTTGCCATCCATACGGCTCTCCCACCAACACTTCCCTCCTCCTTTTCCTCCCCTCCTCCTACTTTCAACAGCCCGAACCACACTTCCCCACTACAGCAGACACTCTCCTCCAACACCGGACTACCAACAACAGCCACCACAACCTGACCCAAGGCACCCACCCTTTTGCCCTTGCCATCCATACGGCTCTCCCACCAACACTTCCCTCCTCCTTTTCCTCCCCTCCTCCTGTTTTTGACAGCCCTGACCACACTTCCCCACTACAGCAGACACTCTCCTCCAACACCGGACTACCAACAACAGCCACCACAACCTGACCCAAGGCACCCACCCTTTTGCCCTTGCCATCCATACGGCTCTCCCACCAACACTTCCCTCCTCCTTTTCCTCCCCTCCTCCGACTTTCAACAGCCCGAACCACACTTCCCCACTACAGCAGACACTCTCCTCCAACACCGGACTACCAACAACAGCCACCACAACCTGCACCAAGGCACCCACCCTTTTGGCACTGGCATGCACACGGCTCTCCCACCAACACTTCCCTCCTCCTTTTCCTCCCCTCCTCCTGTTTTTGACAGCCCTGACCACACTTCCCCACTACAGCAGACACTCTCCTCCAACACCGGACTACCAACAACAGCCACCACAACCTGACCCAAGGCACCCACCCTTTTGGCACTGGCATGCATACGGCTCTCCCACCAACACTTCCCTCCTCCTTTTCCTCCCCTCCTCCTACTTTCAACAGCCCGAACCACACTTCCCCACTACAGCAGACACTCTCCTCCAACACCGGACCACCAACAACAGCCACCACAACCTGACCCAAGGCACCCACCCTTTGGCCCTTGCCATCCATACGGCTCTCCCACCAACACTTCCCTCCTCCTTTTCCTCCCCTCCTCCTACTTTCAACAGCCCGAACCACACTTCCCCACTACAGCAGACACTCTCCTCCAACACCGGACTACCAACAACAGCCACCACAACCTGACCCAAGGCACCCACCCTTTTGGCACTGGCATGCATACGGCTCTCCCACCAACACTTCCCTCCTCCTTTTCCTCCCCTCCTCCTACTTTCAACAGCCCGAACCACACTTCCCCACTACAGCAGACACTCTCCTCCAACACCGGACCACCAACAACAGCCACCACAACCTGACCCAAGGCACCCACCCTTTGGCCCTTGCCATCCATACGGCTCTCCCACCAACACTTCCCTCCTCCTTTTCCTCCCCTCCTCCTACTTTCAACAGCCCGAACCACACTTCCCCACTACAGCAGACACTCTCCTCCAACACCGGACTACCAACAACAGCCACCACAACCTGACCCAAGGCACCCACCCTTTTGCCCTTGCCATCCATACGGCTCTCCCACCAACACTTCCCTCCTCCTTTTCCTCCCCTCCTCCTGTTTTTGACAGCCCTGACCACACTTCCCCACTACAGCAGACACTCTCCTCCAACACCGGACTACCAACAACAGCCACCACAACCTGACCCAAGGCACCCACCCTTTTGCCCTTGCCATCCATACGGCTCTCCCACCAACACTTCCCTCCTCCTTTTCCTCCCCTCCTCCGACTTTCAACAGCCCGAACCACACTTCCCCACTACAGCAGACACTCTCCTCCAACACCGGACCACCAACAACAGCCACCACAACCTGACCCAAGGCACCCACCCTTTTGGCACTGGCATGCACACGGCTCTCCCACCAACACTTCCCTCCTCCTTTTCCTCCCCTCCTCCTACTTTCAACAGCCCGAACCACACTTCCCCACTACAGCAGACACTCTCCTCCAACACCGGACTACCAACAACAGCCACCACAACCTGACCCAAGGCACCCACCCTTTTGGCACTGGCATGCATACGGCTCTCCCACCAACACTTCCCTCCTCCTTTTCCTCCCCTCCTCCTACTTTCAACAGCCCGAACCACACTTCCCCACTACAGCAGACACTCTCCTCCAACACCGGACCACCAACAACAGCCACCACAACCTGCACCAAGGCACCCACCCTTTGGCCCTTGCCATCCATACGGCTCTCCCACCAACACTTCCCTCCTCCTTTTCCTCCCCTCCTCCGACTTTCAACAGCCCGAACCACACTTCCCCACTACAGCAGACACTCTCCTCCAACACCGGACTACCAACAACAGCCACCACAACCTGACCCAAGGCACCCACCCTTTTGCCCTTGCCATCCATACGGCTCTCCCACCAACACTTCCCTCCTCCTTTTCCTCCCCTCCTCCTGTTTTTGACAGCCCTGACCACACTTCCCCACTACAGCAGACACTCTCCTCCAACACCGGACTACCAACAACAGCCACCACAACCTGACCCAAGGCACCCACCCTTTTGCCCTTGCCATCCATACGGCTCTCCCACCAACACTTCCCTCCTCCTTTTCCTCCCCTCCTCCTACTTTCAACAGCCCTGACCACACTTCCCCACTACAGCAGACACTCTCCTCCAACACCGGACTACCAACAACAGCCACCACAACCTGACCCAAGGCACCCACCCTTTTGCCCTTGCCATCCATACGGCTCTCCCACCAACACTTCCCTCCTCCTCTTCCTCCCCTCCTCCTACTTTCAACAGCCCGAACCACACTTCCCCACTACAGCAGACACTCTCCTCCAACACCGGACCACCAACAACAGCCACCACAACCTGACCCAAGGCACCCACCCTTTTGGCACTGGCATGCATACGGCTCTCCCACCAACACTTCCCTCCTCCTTTTCCTCCCCTCCTCCTACTTTCAACAGCCCGAACCACACTTCCCCACTACAGCAGACACTCTCCTCCAACACCGGACCACCAACAACAGCCACCACAACCTGACCCAAGGCACCCACCCTTTGGCCCTTGCCATCCATACGGCTCTCCCACCAACACTTCCCTCCTCCTTTTCCTCCCCTCCTCCGACTTTCAACAGCCCGAACCACACTTCCCCACTACAGCAGACACTCTCCTCCAACACCGGACTACCAACAACAGCCACCACAACCTGACCCAAGGCACCCACCCTTTTGCCCTTGCCATCCATACGGCTCTCCCACCAACACTTCCCTCCTCCTTTTCCTCCCCTCCTCCTGTTTTTGACAGCCCTGACCACACTTCCCCACTACAGCAGACACTCTCCTCCAACACCGGACTACCAACAACAGCCACCACAACCTGACCCAAGGCACCCACCCTTTTGCCCTTGCCATCCATACGGCTCTCCCACCAACACTTCCCTCCTCCTTTTCCTCCCCTCCTCCGACTTTCAACAGCCCGAACCACACTTCCCCACTACAGCAGACACTCTCCTCCAACACCGGACCACCAACAACAGCCACCACAACCTGACCCAAGGCACCCACCCTTTGGCCCTTGCCATCCATACGGCTCTCCCACCAACACTTCCCTCCTCCTTTTCCTCCCCTCCTCCTACTTTCAACAGCCCGAACCACACTTCCCCACTACAGCAGACACTCTCCTCCAACACCGGACTACCAACAACAGCCACCACAACCTGACCCAAGGCACCCACCCTTTTGGCACTGGCATGCATACGGCTCTCCCACCAACACTTCCCTCCTCCTTTTCCTCCCCTCCTCCTACTTTCAACAGCCCGAACCACACTTCCCCACTACAGCAGACACTCTCCTCCAACACCGGACCACCAACAACAGCCACCACAACCTGACCCAAGGCACCCACCCTTTGGCCCTTGCCATCCATACGGCTCTCCCACCAACACTTCCCTCCTCCTTTTCCTCCCCTCCTCCTACTTTCAACAGCCCGAACCACACTTCCCCACTACAGCAGACACTCTCCTCCAACACCGGACTACCAACAACAGCCACCACAACCTGACCCAAGGCACCCACCCTTTTGCCCTTGCCATCCATACGGCTCTCCCACCAACACTTCCCTCCTCCTTTTCCTCCCCTCCTCCTGTTTTTGACAGCCCTGACCACACTTCCCCACTACAGCAGACACTCTCCTCCAACACCGGACTACCAACAACAGCCACCACAACCTGACCCAAGGCACCCACCCTTTGGCCCTTGCCATCCATACGGCTCTCCCACCAACACTTCCCTCCTCCTTTTCCTCCCCTCCTCCGACTTTCAACAGCCCGAACCACACTTCCCCACTACAGCAGACACTCTCCTCCAACACCAGACCACCAACAACAGCCACCACAACCTGACCCAAGGCACCCACCCTTTTGGCACTGGCATGCACACGGCTCTCCCACCAACACTTCCCTCCTCCTCTTCCTCCCCTCCTCCTACTTTCAACAGCCCGAACCACACTTCCCCACTACAGCAGACACTCTCCTCCAACACCGGACTACCAACAACAGCCACCACAACCTGACCCAAGGCACCCACCCTTTGGCCCTTGCCATCCATACGGCTCTCCCACCAACACTTCCCTCATCCTTTTCCTCCCCTCCTCCTGTTTTTGACAGCCCTGACCACACTTCCCCACTACAGCAGACACTCTCCTCCAACACCGGACTACCAACAACAGCCACCACAACCTGACCCAAGGCACCCACCCTTTTGCCCTTGCCATCCATACGGCTCTCCCACCAACACTTCCCTCCTCCTTTTCCTCCCCTCCTCCTACTTTCAACAGCCCGAACCACACTTCCCCACTACAGCAGACACTCTCCTCCAACACCGGACCACCAACAACAGCCACCACAACCTGACCCAAGGCACCCACCCTTTGGCCCTTGCCATCCATACGGCTCTCCCACCAACACTTCCCTCCTCCTTTTCCTCCCCTCCTCCTACTTTCAACAGCCCGAACCACACTTCCCCACTACAGCAGACACTCTCCTCCAACACCGGACTACCAACAACAGCCACCACAACCTGCACCAAGGCACCCACCCTTTTGGCACTGGCATGCATACGGCTCTCCCACCAACACTTCCCTCCTCCTTTTCCTCCCCTCCTCCTACTTTCAACAGCCCGAACCACACTTCCCCACTACAGCAGACACTCTCCTCCAACACCGGACTACCAACAACAGCCACCACAACCTGACCCAAGGCACCCACCCTTTGGCCCTTGCCATCCATACGGCTCTCCCACCAACACTTCCCTCCTCCTTTTCCTCCCCTCCTCCTGTTTTTGACAGCCCTGACCACACTTCCCCACTACAGCAGACACTCTCCTCCAACACCGGACTACCAACAACAGCCACCACAACCTGACCCAAGGCACCCACCCTTTTGCCCTTGCCATCCATACGGCTCTCCCACCAACACTTCCCTCCTCCTCTTCCTCCCCTCCTCCTACTTTCAACAGCCCGAACCACACTTCCCCACTACAGCAGACACTCTCCTCCAACACCGGACCACCAACAACAGCCACCACAACCTGACCCAAGGCACCCACCATTTGGCCCTTGCCATCCATACGGCTCTCCCACCAACACTTCCCTCATCCTTTTCCTCCCCTCCTCCTACTTTCAACAGCCCTGACCACACTTCCCCACTACAGCAGACACTCTCCTCCAACACCCAACTACCAACAACAGCCACCACAACCTGACCCAAGGCACCCACCCTTTGGCCCTTGCCATCCATACGGCTCTCCCACCAACACTTCCCTCCTCCTTTTCCTCCCCTCCTCCGACTTTCAACAGCCCGAACCACACTTCCCCACTACAGCAGACACTCTCCTCCAACACCGGACTACCAACAACAGCCACCACAACCTGCACCAAGGCACCCACCCTTTGGCCCTTGCCATCCATACGGCTCTCCCACCAACACTTCCCTCCTCCTTTTCCTCCCCTCCTCCTACTTTCAACAGCCCGAACCACACTTCCCCACTACAGCAGACACTCTCCTCCAACACCGGACTACCAACAACAGCCACCACAACCTGACCCAAGGCACCCACCCTTTTGCCCTTGCCATCCATACGGCTCTCCCACCAACACTTCCCTCCTCCTTTTCCTCCCCTCCTCCTGTTTTTGACAGCCCTGACCACACTTCCCCACTACAGCAGACACTCTCCTCCAACACCGGACTACCAACAACAGCCACCACAACCTGACCCAAGGCACCCACCCTTTTGCCCTTGCCATCCATACGGCTCTCCCACCAACACTTCCCTCCTCCTTTTCCTCCCCTCCTCCTCCTTTCAACAGCCCTGACCACACTTCCCCACTACAGCAGACACTCTCCTCCAACACCGGACTACCAACAACAGCCACCACAACCTGACCCAAGGCACCCACCCTTTTGCCCTTGCCATCCATACGGCTCTCCCACCAACACTTCCCTCCTCCTTTTCCTCCCCTCCTCCTACTTTCAACAGCCCGAACCACACTTCCCCACTACAGCAGACACTCTCCTCCAACACCGGACCACCAACAACAGCCACCACAACCTGACCCAAGGCACCCACCCTTTTGGCACTGGCATGCATACGGCTCTCCCACCAACACTTCCCTCCTCCTTTTCCTCCCCTCCTCCGACTTTCAACAGCCCGAACCACACTTCCCCACTACAGCAGACACTCTCCTCCAACACCGGACCACCAACAACAGCCACCACAACCTGACCCAAGGCACCCACCCTTTGGCCCTTGCCATCCATACGGCTCTCCCACCAACACTTCCCTCCTCCTTTTCCTCCCCTCCTCCTACTTTCAACAGCCCGAACCACACTTCCCCACTACAGCAGACACTCTCCTCCAACACCGGACTACCAACAACAGCCACCACAACCTGACCCAAGGCACCCACCCTTTTGCCCTTGCCATCCATACGGCTCTCCCACCAACACTTCCCTCCTCCTTTTCCTCCCCTCCTCCTGTTTTTGACAGCCCTGACCACACTTCCCCACTACAGCAGACACTCTCCTCCAACACCGGACTACCAACAACAACCACCACAACCTGCACCAAGGCACCCACCCTTTTGGCACTGGCATGCACACGGCTCTCCCACCAACACTTCCCTCCTCCTTTTCCTCCCCTCCTCCGACTTTCAACAGCCCGAACCACACTTCCCCACTACAGCAGACACTCTCCTCCAACACCGGACCACCAACAACAGCCACCACAACCTGACCCAAGGCACCCACCCTTTGGCCCTTGCCATCCATACGGCTCTCCCACCAACACTTCCCTCCTCCTTTTCCTCCCCTCCTCCTACTTTCAACAGCCCGAACCACACTTCCCCACTACAGCAGACACTCTCCTCCAACACCGGACTACCAACAACAGCCACCACAACCTGACCCAAGGCACCCACCCTTTGGCCCTTGCCATCCATACGGCTCTCCCACCAACACTTCCCTCCTCCTTTTCCTCCCCTCCTCCTACTTTCAACAGCCCGAACCACACTTCCCCACTACAGCAGACACTCTCCTCCAACACCGGACCACCAACAACAGCCACCACAACCTGACCCAAGGCACCCACCCTTTGGCCCTTGCCATCCATACGGCTCTCCCACCAACACTTCCCTCCTCCTTTTCCTCCCCTCCTCCTACTTTCAACAGCCCGAACCACACTTCCCCACTACAGCAGACACTCTCCTCCAACACCGGACTACCAACAACAGCCACCACAACCTGCACCAAGGCACCCACCCTTTTGCCCTTGCCATCCATACGGCTCTCCCACCAACACTTCCCTCCTCCTTTTCCTCCCCTCCTCCTGTTTTTGACAGCCCTGACCACACTTCCCCACTACAGCAGACACTCTCCTCCAACACCGGACTACCAACAACAGCCACCACAACCTGACCCAAGGCACCCACCCTTTGGCCCTTGCCATCCATACGGCTCTCCCACCAACACTTCCCTCCTCCTTTTCCTCCCCTCCTCCTACTTTCAACAGCCCTGACCACACTTCCCCACTACAGCAGACACTCTCCTCCAACACCGGACTACCAACAACAGCCACCACAACCTGACCCAAGGCACCCACCCTTTTGCCCTTGCCATCCATACGGCTCTCCCACCAACACTTCCCTCCTCCTTTTCCTCCCCTCCTCCTACTTTCAACAGCCCGAACCACACTTCCCCACTACAGCAGACACTCTCCTCCAACACCGGACCACCAACAACAGCCACCACAACCTGACCCAAGGCACCCACCCTTTTGGCACTGGCATGCATACGGCTCTCCCACCAACACTTCCCTCCTCCTTTTCCTCCCCTCCTCCTACTTTCAACAGCCCGAACCACACTTCCCCACTACAGCAGACACTCTCCTCCAACACCGGACCACCAACAACAGCCACCACAACCTGACCCAAGGCACCCACCCTTTGGCCCTTGCCATCCATACGGCTCTCCCACCAACACTTCCCTCCTCCTTTTCCTCCCCTCCTCCTACTTTCAACAGCCCGAACCACACTTCCCCACTACAGCAGACACTCTCCTCCAACACCGGACTACCAACAACAGCCACCACAACCTGACCCAAGGCACCCACCCTTTTGCCCTTGCCATCCATACGGCTCTCCCACCAACACTTCCCTCCTCCTTTTCCTCCCCTCCTCCTGTTTTTGACAGCCCTGACCACACTTCCCCACTACAGCAGACACTCTCCTCCAACACCGGACTACCAACAACAGCCACCACAACCTGACCCAAGGCACCCACCCTTTTGCCCTTGCCATCCATACGGCTCTCCCACCAACACTTCCCTCCTCCTTTTCCTCCCCTCCTCCGACTTTCAACAGCCCGAACCACACTTCCCCACTACAGCAGACACTCTCCTCCAACACCGGACCACCAACAACAGCCACCACAACCTGACCCAAGGCACCCACCCTTTGGCCCTTGCCATCCATACGGCTCTCCCACCAACACTTCCCTCATCCTTTTCCTCCCCTCCTCCTACTTTCAACAGCCCGAACCACACTTCCCCACTACAGCAGACACTCTCCTCCAACACCGGACTACCAACAACAGCCACCACAACCTGACCCAAGGCACCCACCCTTTTGGCACTGGCATGCATACGGCTCTCCCACCAACACTTCCCTCCTCCTTTTCCTCCCCTCCTCCTACTTTCAACAGCCCGAACCACACTTCCCCACTACAGCAGACACTCTCCTCCAACACCGGACCACCAACAACAGCCACCACAACCTGACCCAAGGCACCCACCCTTTGGCCCTTGCCATCCATACGGCTCTCCCACCAACACTTCCCTCCTCCTTTTCCTCCCCTCCTCCTACTTTCAACAGCCCGAACCACACTTCCCCACTACAGCAGACACTCTCCTCCAACACCGGACTACCAACAACAGCCACCACAACCTGACCCAAGGCACCCACCCTTTTGCCCTTGCCATCCATACGGCTCTCCCACCAACACTTCCCTCCTCCTTTTCCTCCCCTCCTCCTACTTTCAACAGCCCTGACCACACTTCCCCACTACAGCAGACACTCTCCTCCAACACCGGACTACCAACAACAGCCACCACAACCTGACCCAAGGCACCCACCCTTTGGCCCTTGCCATCCATACGGCTCTCCCACCAACACTTCCCTCCTCCTTTTCCTCCCCTCCTCCTACTTTCAACAGCCCGAACCACACTTCCCCACTACAGCAGACACTCTCCTCCAACACCAGACCACCAACAACAGCCACCACAACCTGACCCAAGGCACCCACCCTTTTGGCACTGGCATGCACACGGCTCTCCCACCAACACTTCCCTCCTCCTCTTCCTCCCCTCCTCCTACTTTCAACAGCCCGAACCACACTTCCACACTACAGCAGACACTCTCCTCCAACACCGGACTACCAACAACAGCCACCACAACCTGACCCAAGGCACCCACCCTTTTGCCCTTGCCATCCATACGGCTCTCCCACCAACACTTCCCTCATCCTTTTCCTCCCCTCCTCCTGTTTTTGACAGCCCTGACCACACTTCCCCACTACAGCAGACACTCTCCTCCAACACCGGACTACCAACAACAGCCACCACAACCTGACCCAAGGCACCCACCCTTTTGCCCTTGCCATCCATACGGCTCTCCCACCAACACTTCCCTCCTCCTTTTCCTCCCCTCCTCCTACTTTCAACAGCCCGAACCACACTTCCCCACTACAGCAGACACTCTCCTCCAACACCGGACCACCAACAACAGCCACCACAACCTGACCCAAGGCACCCACCCTTTGGCCCTTGCCATCCATACGGCTCTCCCACCAACACTTCCCTCCTCCTTTTCCTCCCCTCCTCCTACTTTCAACAGCCCTGACAACACTTCCCCACTACAGCAGACACTCTCCTCCAACACCGGACTACCAACAACAGCCACCACAACCTGACCCAAGGCACCCACCCTTTTGGAACTGGCATGCATACGGCTCTCCCACCAACACTTCCCTCCTCCTTTTCCTCCCCTCCTCCTACTTTCAACAGCCCGAACCACACTTCCCCACTACAGCAGACACTCTCCTCCAACACCGGACTACCAACAACAGCCACCACAACCTGACCCAAGGCACCCACCCTTTGGCCCTTGCCATCCATACGGCTCTCCCACCAACACTTCCCTCCTCCTTTTCCTCCCCTCCTCCTGTTTTTGACAGCCCTGACCACACTTCCCCACTACAGCAGACACTCTCCTCCAACACCCAACTACCAACAACAGCCACCACAACCTGACCCAAGGCACCCACCCTTTTGCCCTTGCCATCCATACGGCTCTCCCACCAACACTTCCCTCCTCCTCTTCCTCCCCTCCTCCGACTTTCAACAGCCCGAACCACACTTCCCCACTACAGCAGACACTCTCCTCCAACACCGGACTACCAACAACAGCCACCACAACCTGACCCAAGGCACCCACCCTTTGGCCCTTGCCATCCATACGGCTCTCCCACCAACACTTCCCTCATCCTTTTCCTCCCCTCCTCCTACTTTCAACAGCCCTGACCACACTTCCCCACTACAGCAGACACTCTCCTCCAACACCGGACTACCAACAACAGCCACCACAACCTGACCCAAGGCACCCACCCTTTGGCCCTTGCCATCCATACGGCTCTCCCACCAACACTTCCCTCCTCCTTTTCCTCCCCTCCTCCGACTTTCAACAGCCCGAACCACACTTCCCCACTACAGCAGACACTCTCCTCCAACACCGGACTACCAACAACAGCCACCACAACCTGACCCAAGGCACCCACCCTTTTGCCCTTGCCATCCATACGGCTCTCCCACCAACACTTCCCTCCTCCTTTTCCTCCCCTCCTCCGACTTTCAACAGCCCGAACCACACTTCCCCACTACAGCAGACACTCTCCTCCAACACCGGACTACCAACAACAGCCACCACAACCTGCACCAAGGCACCCACCCTTTTGGCACTGGCATGCACACGGCTCTCCCACCAACACTTCCCTCCTCCTTTTCCTCCCCTCCTCCTACTTTCAACAGCCCGAACCACACTTCCCCACTACAGCAGACACTCTCCTCCAACACCGGACTATCAACAACAGCCACCACAACCTGCACCAAGGCACCCACCCTTTTGCTCTTGCCATCCATATGCCTCTCCCACCAACACTTCCCTCCTCCTTTTCCTCCCCTCCTCCTACTTTCAACAGCCCTGACAACACTTCCCCACTACAGCAGACACTCTCCTCCAACACCGGACTACCAACAACAGCCACCACAACCTGACCCAAGGCACCCACCCTTTGGCCCTTGCCATCCATACGGCTCTCCCACCAACACTTCCCTCCTCCTTTTCCTCCCCTCCTCCGACTTTCAACAGCCCGAACCACACTTCCCCACTACAGCAGACACTCATCTCCAACACCGGACTACCAACAACAGCCACCACAACCTGACCCAAGGCACCCACCCTTTTGCCCTTGCCATCCATACGGCTCTCCCACCAACACTTCCCTCCTCCTTTTCCTCCCCTCCTCCGACTTTCAACAGCCCTGACCACACTTCCCCACTACAGCAGACACTCTCCTCCAACACCGGACTACCAACAACAGCCACCACAACCTGACCCAAGGCACCCACCCTTTTGCCCTTGCCATCCATACGGCTCTCCCACCAACACTTCCCTCCTCCTTTTCCTCCCCTCCTCCTACTTTCAACAGCCCGAACCACACTTCCCCACTACAGCAGACACTCTCCTCCAACACCGGACCACCAACAACAGCCACCACAACCTGACCCAAGGCACCCACCCTTTTGGCACTGGCATGCATACGGCTCTCCCACCAACACTTCCCTCCTCCTTTTCCTCCCCTCCTCCTACTTTCAACAGCCCGAACCACACTTCCCCACTACAGCAGACACTCTCCTCCAACACCGGACCACCAACAACAGCCACCACAACCTGACCCAAGGCACCCACCCTTTGGCCCTTGCCATCCATACGGCTCTCCCACCAACACTTCCCTCCTCCTTTTCCTCCCCTCCTCCTACTTTCAACAGCCCGAACCACACTTCCCCACTACAGCAGACACTCTCCTCCAACACCGGACTACCAACAACAGCCACCACAACCTGACCCAAGGCACCCACCCTTTGGCCCTTGCCATCCATACGGCTCTCCCACCAACACTTCCCTCCTCCTTTTCCTCCCCTCCTCCTGTTTTTGACAGCCCTGACCACACTTCCCCACTACAGCAGACACTCTCCTCCAACACCGGACTACCAACAACAGCCACCACAACCTGACCCAAGGCACCCACCCTTTTGCCCTTGCCATCCATACGGCTCTCCCACCAACACTTCCCTCCTCCTTTTCCTCCCCTCCTCCGACTTTCAACAGCCCGAACCACACTTCCCCACTACAGCAGACACTCTCCTCCAACACCGGACCACCAACAACAGCCACCACAACCTGACCCAAGGCACCCACCCTTTGGCCCTTGCCATCCATACGGCTCTCCCACCAACACTTCCCTCCTCCTTTTCCTCCCCTCCTCCTACTTTCAACAGCCCGAACCACACTTCCCCACTACAGCAGACACTCTCCTCCAACACCGGACTACCAACAACAGCCACCACAACCTGACCCAAGGCACCCACCCTTTTGGCACTGGCATGCATACGGCTCTCCCACCAACACTTCCCTCCTCCTTTTCCTCCCCTCCTCCTACTTTCAACAGCCCGAACCACACTTCCCCACTACAGCAGACACTCTCCTCCAACACCGGACTACCAACAACAGCCACCACAACCTGACCCAAGGCACCCACCCTTTGGCCCTTGCCATCCATACGGCTCTCCCACCAACACTTCCCTCCTCCTTTTCCTCCCCTCCTCCTACTTTCAACAGCCCTGACCACACTTCCCCACTACAGCAGACACTCTCCTCCAACACCGGACTACCAACAACAGCCACCACAACCTGACCCAAGGCACCCACCCTTTTGCCCTTGCCATCCATACGGCTCTCCCACCAACACTTCCCTCCTCCTTTTCCTCCCCTCCTCCTACTTTCAACAGCCCGAACCACACTTCCCCACTACAGCAGACACTCTCCTCCAACACCGGACCACCAACAACAGCCACCACAACCTGACCCAAGGCACCCACCCTTTTGGCACTGGCATGCATACGGCTCTCCCACCAACACTTCCCTCCTCCTTTTCCTCCCCTCCTCCTACTTTCAACAGCCCGAACCACACTTCCCCACTACAGCAGACACTCTCCTCCAACACCGGACCACCAACAACAGCCACCACAACCTGACCCAAGGCACCCACCCTTTGGCCCTTGCCATCCATACGGCTCTCCCACCAACACTTCCCTCCTCCTTTTCCTCCCCTCCTCCTACTTTCAACAGCCCGAACCACACTTCCCCACTACAGCAGACACTCTCCTCCAACACCGGACTACCAACAACAGCCACCACAACCTGACCCAAGGCACCCACCCTTTTGCCCTTGCCATCCATACGGCTCTCCCACCAACACTTCCCTCCTCCTTTTCCTCCCCTCCTCCTGTTTTTGACAGCCCTGACCACACTTCCCCACTACAGCAGACACTCTCCTCCAACACCGGACTACCAACAACAGCCACCACAACCTGACCCAAGGCACCCACCCTTTTGCCCTTGCCATCCATACGGCTCTCCCACCAACACTTCCCTCCTCCTTTTCCTCCCCTCCTCCGACTTTCAACAGCCCGAACCACACTTCCCCACTACAGCAGACACTCTCCTCCAACACCGGACCACCAACAACAGCCACCACAACCTGACCCAAGGCACCCACCCTTTGGCCCTTGCCATCCATACGGCTCTCCCACCAACACTTCCCTCCTCCTTTTCCTCCCCTCCTCCTACTTTCAACAGCCCGAACCACACTTCCCCACTACAGCAGACACTCTCCTCCAACACCGGACTACCAACAACAGCCACCACAACCTGACCCAAGGCACCCACCCTTTTGGCACTGGCATGCATACGGCTCTCCCACCAACACTTCCCTCCTCCTTTTCCTCCCCTCCTCCTACTTTCAACAGCCCGAACCACACTTCCCCACTACAGCAGACACTCTCCTCCAACACCGGACCACCAACAACAGCCACCACAACCTGACCCAAGGCACCCACCCTTTGGCCCTTGCCATCCATACGGCTCTCCCACCAACACTTCCCTCCTCCTTTTCCTCCCCTCCTCCTACTTTCAACAGCCCGAACCACACTTCCCCACTACAGCAGACACTCTCCTCCAACACCGGACTACCAACAACAGCCACCACAACCTGACCCAAGGCACCCACCCTTTTGCCCTTGCCATCCATACGGCTCTCCCACCAACACTTCCCTCCTCCTTTTCCTCCCCTCCTCCTACTTTCAACAGCCCTGACCACACTTCCCCACTACAGCAGACACTCTCCTCCAACACCGGACTACCAACAACAGCCACCACAACCTGACCCAAGGCACCCACCCTTTGGCCCTTGCCATCCATACGGCTCTCCCACCAACACTTCCCTCCTCCTTTTCCTCCCCTCCTCCTACTTTCAACAGCCCGAACCACACTTCCCCACTACAGCAGACACTCTCCTCCAACACCAGACCACCAACAACAGCCACCACAACCTGACCCAAGGCACCCACCCTTTTGGCACTGGCATGCACACGGCTCTCCCACCAACACTTCCCTCCTCCTCTTCCTCCCCTCCTCCTACTTTCAACAGCCCGAACCACACTTCCACACTACAGCAGACACTCTCCTCCAACACCGGACTACCAACAACAGCCACCACAACCTGACCCAAGGCACCCACCCTTTTGCCCTTGCCATCCATACGGCTCTCCCACCAACACTTCCCTCATCCTTTTCCTCCCCTCCTCCTGTTTTTGACAGCCCTGACCACACTTCCCCACTACAGCAGACACTCTCCTCCAACACCGGACTACCAACAACAGCCACCACAACCTGACCCAAGGCACCCACCCTTTGGCCCTTGCCATCCATACGGCTCTCCCACCAACACTTCCCTCATCCTTTTCCTCCCCTCCTCCTACTTTCAACAGCCCGAACCACACTTCCCCACTACAGCAGACACTCTCCTCCAACACCGGACCACCAACAACAGCCACCACAACCTGACCCAAGGCACCCACCCTTTGGCCCTTGCCATCCATACGGCTCTCCCACCAACACTTCCCTCCTCCTTTTCCTCCCCTCCTCCTACTTTCAACAGCCCGAACCACACTTCCCCACTACAGCAGACACTCTCCTCCAACACCGGACTACCAACAACAGCCACCACAACCTGCACCAAGGCACCCACCCTTTTGGCACTGGCATGCATACGGCTCTCCCACCAACACTTCCCTCCTCCTTTTCCTCCCCTCCTCCTACTTTCAACAGCCCGAACCACACTTCCCCACTACAGCAGACACTCTCCTCCAACACCGGACTACCAACAACAGCCACCACAACCTGACCCAAGGCACCCACCCTTTGGCCCTTGCCATCCATACGGCTCTCCCACCAACACTTCCCTCCTCCTTTTCCTCCCCTCCTCCTGTTTTTGACAGCCCTGACCACACTTCCCCACTACAGCAGACACTCTCCTCCAACACCGGACTACCAACAACAGCCACCACAACCTGACCCAAGGCACCCACCCTTTTGCCCTTGCCATCCATACGGCTCTCCCACCAACACTTCCCTCCTCCTCTTCCTCCCCTCCTCCGACTTTCAACAGCCCGAACCACACTTCCCCACTACAGCAGACACTCTCCTCCAACACCGGACTACCAACAACAGCCACCACAACCTGACCCAAGGCACCCACCCTTTGGCCCTTGCCATCCATACGGCTCTCCCACCAACACTTCCCTCATCCTTTTCCTCCCCTCCTCCTACTTTCAACAGCCCTGACCACACTTCCCCACTACAGCAGACACTCTCCTCCAACACCGGACTACCAACAACAGCCACCACAACCTGACCCAAGGCACCCACCCTTTGGCCCTTGCCATCCATACGGCTCTCCCACCAACACTTCCCTCCTCCTTTTCCTCCCCTCCTCCGACTTTCAACAGCCCGAACCACACTTCCCCACTACAGCAGACACTCTCCTCCAACACCGGACTACCAACAACAGCCACCACAACCTGACCCAAGGCACCCACCCTTTTGCCCTTGCCATCCATACGGCTCTCCCACCAACACTTCCCTCCTCCTTTTCCTCCCCTCCTCCTACTTTCAACAGCCCGAACCACACTTCCCCACTACAGCAGACACTCTCCTCCAACACCGGACTACCAACAACAGCCACCACAACCTGCACCAAGGCACCCACCCTTTTGGCACTGGCATGCACACGGCTCTCCCACCAACACTTCCCTCCTCCTTTTCCTCCCCTCCTCCTACTTTCAACAGCCCGAACCACACTTCCCCACTACAGCAGACACTCTCCTCCAACACCGGACTATCAACAACAGCCACCACAACCTGCACCAAGGCACCCACCCTTTTGCTCTTGCCATCCATACGGCTCTCCCACCAACACTTCCCTCCTCCTTTTCCTCCCCTCCTCCTACTTTCAACAGCCCTGACCACACTTCCCCACTACAGCAGACACTCTCCTCCAACACCGGACTACCAACAACAGCCACCACAACCTGACCCAAGGCACCCACCCTTTGGCCCTTGCCATCCATACGGCTCTCCCACCAACACTTCCCTCCTCCTTTTCCTCCCCTCCTCCGACTTTCAACAGCCCGAACCACACTTCCCCACTACAGCAGACACTCATCTCCAACACCGGACTACCAACAACAGCCACCACAACCTGACCCAAGGCACCCACCCTTTGGCCCTTGCCATCCATACGGCTCTCCCACCAACACTTCCCTCCTCCTTTTCCTCCCCTCCTCCTACTTTCAACAGCCCGAACCACACTTCCCCACTACAGCAGACACTCTCCTCCAACACCCAACTACCAACAACAGCCACCACAACCTGACCCAAGGCACCCACCCTTTTGGCACTGGCATGCACACGGCTCTCCCACCAACACTTCCCTCCTCCTTTTCCTCCCCTCCTCCTGTTTTTGACAGCCCTGACCACACTTCCCCACTACAGCAGACACTCTCCTCCAACACCGGACTACCAACAACAGCCACCACAACCTGACCCAAGGCACCCACCCTTTTGCCCTTGCCATCCATACGGCTCTCCCACCAACACTTCCCTCCTCCTCTTCCTCCCCTCCTCCGACTTTCAACAGCCCGAACCACACTTCCCCACTACAGCAGACACTCTCCTCCAACACCGGACCACCAACAACAGCCACCACAACCTGACCCAAGGCACCCACCCTTTGGCCCTTGCCATCCATACGGCTCTCCCACCAACACTTCCCTCATCCTTTTCCTCCCCTCCTCCTACTTTCAACAGCCCGAACCACACTTCCCCACTACAGCAGACACTCTCCTCCAACACCGGACTACCAACAACAGCCACCACAACCTGACCCAAGGCACCCACCCTTTGGCCCTTGCCATCCATACGGCTCTCCCACCAACACTTCCCTCCTCCTTTTCCTCCCCTCCTCCGACTTTCAACAGCCCGAACCACACTTCCCCACTACAGCAGACACTCTCCTCCAACACCGGACTACCAACAACAGCCACCACAACCTGACCCAAGGCACCCACCCTTTTGCCCTTGCCATCCATACGGCTCTCCCACCAACACTTCCCTCCTCCTTTTCCTCCCCTCCTCCTACTTTCAACAGCCCGAACCACACTTCCCCACTACAGCAGACACTCTCCTCCAACACCGGACTACCAACAACAGCCACCACAACCTGACCCAAGGCACCCACCCTTTTGGCACTGGCATGCACACGGCTCTCCCACCAACACTTCCCTCCTCCTTTTCCTCCCCTCCTCCTACTTTCAACAGCCCGAACCACACTTCCCCACTACAGCAGACACTCTCCTCCAACACCGGACTATCAACAACAGCCACCACAACCTGCACCAAGGCACCCACCCTTTTGCTCTTGCCATCCATATGCCTCTCCCACCAACACTTCCCTCCTCCTTTTCCTCCCCTCCTCCGACTTTCAACAGCCCGAACCACACTTCCCCACTACAGCAGACACTCTCCTCCAACACCCAACTACCAACAACAGCCACCACAACCTGACCCAAGGCACCCACCCTTTGGCCCTTGCCATCCATACGGCTCTCCCACCAACACTTCCCTCCTCCTTTTCCTCCCCTCCTCCGACTTTCAACAGCCCGAACCACACTTCCCCACTACAGCAGACACTCTCCTCCAACACCGGACTACCAACAACAGCCACCACAACCTGCACCAAGGCACCCACCCTTTTGCCCTTGCCATCCATACGGCTCTCCCACCAACACTTCCCTCCTCCTTTTCCTCCCCTCCTCCGACTTTCAACAGCCCGAACCACACTTCCCCACTACAGCAGACACTCTCCTCCAACACCCAACTACCAACAACAGCCACCACAACCTGACCCAAGGCACCCACCCTTTTGGCACTGGCATGCACACGGCTCTCCCACCAACACTTCCCTCCTCCTTTTCCTCCCCTCTTCCTACTTTCAACAGCCCGAACCACACTTCCCCACTACAGCAGACACTCTCCTCCAACACCGGACTATCAACAACAGCCACCACAACCTGCACCAAGGCACCCACCCTTTGGCCCTTGCCATCCATACGGCTCTCCCACCAACACTTCCCTCCTCCTTTTCCTCCCCTCCTCCGACTTTCAACAGCCCGAACCACACTTCCCCACTACAGCAGACACTCTCCTCCAACACCGGACTACCAACAACAGCCACCACAACCTGACCCAAGGCACCCACCCTTTTGCCCTTGCCATCCATACGGCTCTCCCACCAACACTTCCCTCCTCCTTTTCCTCCCCTCCTCCTGTTTTTGACAGCCCTGACCACACTTCCCCACTACAGCAGACACTCTCCTCCAACACCCAACTACCAACAACAGCCACCACAACCTGACCCAAGGCACCCACCCTTTTGCCCTTGCCATCCATACGGCTCTCCCACCAACACTTCCCTCCTCCTTTTCCTCCCCTCCTCCTACTTTCAACAGCCCGAACCACACTTCCCCACTACAGCAGACACTCTCCTCCAACACCGGACTACCAACAACAGCCACCACAACCTGACCCAAGGCACCCACCCTTTGGCCCTTGCCATCCATACGGCTCTCCCACCAACACTTCCCTCCTCCTTTTCCTCCCCTCCTCCGACTTTCAACAGCCCGAACCACACTTCCCCACTACAGCAGACACTCTCCTCCAACACCCAACTACCAACAACAGCCACCACAACCTGACCCAAGGCACCCACCCTTTTGCCCTTGCCATCCATACGGCTCTCCCACCAACACTTCCCTCCTCCTTTTCCTCCCCTCCTCCGACTTTCAACAGCCCGAACCACACTTCCCCACTACAGCAGACACTCTCCTCCAACACCGGACTATCAACAACAGCCACCACAACCTGCACCAAGGCACCCACCCTTTTGCTCTTGCCATCCATATGCCTCTCCCACCAACACTTCCCTCCTCCTTTTCCTCCCCTCCTCCTGTTTTTGACAGCCCTGACCACACTTCCCCACTACAGCAGACACTCTCCTCCAACACCAGACCACCAACAACAGCCACCACAACCTGACCCAAGGCACCCACCCTTTTGGCACTGGCATGCACACGGCTCTCCCACCAACACTTCCCTCCTCCTCTTCCTCCCCTCCTCCTACTTTCAACAGCCCGAACCACACTTCCCCACTACAGCAGACACTCTCCTCCAACACCGGACTACCAACAACAGCCACCACAACCTGACCCAAGGCACCCACCCTTTTGGCACTGGCATGCACACGGCTCTCCCACCAACACTTCCCTCATCCTTTTCCTCCCCTCCTCCTACTTTCAACAGCCTGAACCACACTTCCCCACTACAGCAGACACTCTCCTCCAACACCGGACTACCAACAACAGCCACCACAACCTGCACCAAGGCACCCACCCTTTTGCCCTTGCCATCCATACGGCTCTCCCACCAACACTTCCCTCCTCCTTTTCCTCCCCTCCTCCTACTTTCAACAGCCCGAACCACACTTCCCCACTACAGCAGACACTCTCCTCCAACACCGGACTACCAACAACAGCCACCACAACCTGACCCAAGGCACCCACCCTTTGGCCCTTGCCATCCATACGGCTCTCCCACCAACACTTCCCTCCTCCTTTTCCTCCCCTCCTCCTACTTTCAACAGCCCGAACCACACTTCCCCACTACAGCAGACACTCTCCTCCAACACCGGACCACCAACAACAGCCACCACAACCTGCACCAAGGCACCCACCCTTTTGCCCTTGCCATCCATACGGCTCTCCCACCAACACTTCCCTCCTCTTTTTCCTCCCCTCCTCCTACTTTCTACAGCCCGAACCACACTTCCCCACTACAGCAGACACTCTCCTCCAACACCGGACTACCAACAACAGCCACCACAACCTGACCCAAGGCACCCACCCTTTTGGCACTGGCATGCATACGGCTCTCCCACCAACACTTCCCTCCTCCTTTTCCTCCCCTCCTCCTACTTTCAACAGCCCGAACCACACTTCCCCACTACAGCAGACACTCTCCTCCAACACCGGACTACCAACAACAGCCACCACAACCTGCACCAAGGCACCCACCCTTTTGGAACTGGCATGCATACGGCTCTCCCACCAACACTTCCCTCCTCCTTTTCCTCCCCTCCTCCTACTTTCAACAGCCCGAACCACACTTCCCCACTACAGCAGACACTCTCCTCCAACACCCAACTACCAACAACAGCCACCACAACCTGCACCAAGGCACCCACCCTTTGGCCCTTGCCATCCATACGGCTCTCCCACCAACACTTCCCTCCTCCTTTTCCTCCCCTCCTCCTGTTTTTGACAGCCCTGACCACACTTCCCCACTACAGCAGACACTCTCCTCCAACACCGGACTACCAACAACAGCCACCACAACCTGACCCAAGGCACCCACCCTTTTGCCCTTGCCATCCATACGGCTCTCCCACCAACACTTCCCTCCTCCTCTTCCTCCCCTCCTCCGACTTTCAACAGCCCGAACCACACTTCCCCACTACAGCAGACACTCTCCTCCAACACCGGACTACCAACAACAGCCACCACAACCTGACCCAAGGCACCCACCCTTTGGCCCTTGCCATCCATACGGCTCTCCCACCAACACTTCCCTCATCCTTTTCCTCCCCTCCTCCTACTTTCAACAGCCCTGACCACACTTCCCCACTACAGCAGACACTCTCCTCCAACACCGGACTACCAACAACAGCCACCACAACCTGACCCAAGGCACCCACCCTTTGGCCCTTGCCATCCATACGGCTCTCCCACCAACACTTCCCTCCTCCTTTTCCTCCCCTCCTCCGACTTTCAACAGCCCGAACCACACTTCCCCACTACAGCAGACACTCTCCTCCAACACCGGACTACCAACAACAGCCACCACAACCTGACCCAAGGCACCCACCCTTTTGCCCTTGCCATCCATACGGCTCTCCCACCAACACTTCCCTCCTCCTTTTCCTCCCCTCCTCCGACTTTCAACAGCCCGAACCACACTTCCCCACTACAGCAGACACTCTCCTCCAACACCGGACTACCAACAACAGCCACCACAACCTGCACCAAGGCACCCACCCTTTTGGCACTGGCATGCACACGGCTCTCCCACCAACACTTCCCTCCTCCTTTTCCTCCCCTCCTCCTACTTTCAACAGCCCGAACCACACTTCCCCACTACAGCAGACACTCTCCTCCAACACCGGACTATCAACAACAGCCACCACAACCTGCACCAAGGCACCCACCCTTTTGCTCTTGCCATCCATATGCCTCTCCCACCAACACTTCCCTCCTCCTTTTCCTCCCCTCCTCCTACTTTCAACAGCCCTGACAACACTTCCCCACTACAGCAGACACTCTCCTCCAACACCGGACTACCAACAACAGCCACCACAACCTGACCCAAGGCACCCACCCTTTGGCCCTTGCCATCCATACGGCTCTCCCACCAACACTTCCCTCCTCCTTTTCCTCCCCTCCTCCGACTTTCAACAGCCCGAACCACACTTCCCCACTACAGCAGACACTCATCTCCAACACCGGACTACCAACAACAGCCACCACAACCTGACCCAAGGCACCCACCCTTTTGCCCTTGCCATCCATACGGCTCTCCCACCAACACTTCCCTCCTCCTTTTCCTCCCCTCCTCCGACTTTCAACAGCCCTGACCACACTTCCCCACTACAGCAGACACTCTCCTCCAACACCGGACTACCAACAACAGCCACCACAACCTGACCCAAGGCACCCACCCTTTTGGCACTGGCATGCACACGGCTCTCCCACCAACACTTCCCTCCTCCTTTTCCTCCCCTCCTCCTACTTTCAACAGCCCGAACCACACTTCCCCACTACAGCAGACACTCTCCTCCAACACCGGACCACCAACAACAGCCACCACAACCTGACCCAAGGCACCCACCCTTTTGGCACTGGCATGCATACGGCTCTCCCACCAACACTTCCCTCCTCCTTTTCCTCCCCTCCTCCTACTTTCAACAGCCCGAACCACACTTCCCCACTACAGCAGACACTCTCCTCCAACACCGGACCACCAACAACAGCCACCACAACCTGACCCAAGGCACCCACCCTTTGGCCCTTGCCATCCATACGGCTCTCCCACCAACACTTCCCTCCTCCTTTTCCTCCCCTCCTCCTACTTTCAACAGCCCGAACCACACTTCCCCACTACAGCAGACACTCTCCTCCAACACCGGACTACCAACAACAGCCACCACAACCTGACCCAAGGCACCCACCCTTTGGCCCTTGCCATCCATACGGCTCTCCCACCAACACTTCCCTCCTCCTTTTCCTCCCCTCCTCCTGTTTTTGACAGCCCTGACCACACTTCCCCACTACAGCAGACACTCTCCTCCAACACCGGACTACCAACAACAGCCACCACAACCTGACCCAAGGCACCCACCCTTTTGCCCTTGCCATCCATACGGCTCTCCCACCAACACTTCCCTCCTCCTTTTCCTCCCCTCCTCCGACTTTCAACAGCCCGAACCACACTTCCCCACTACAGCAGACACTCTCCTCCAACACCGGACCACCAACAACAGCCACCACAACCTGACCCAAGGCACCCACCCTTTGGCCCTTGCCATCCATACGGCTCTCCCACCAACACTTCCCTCCTCCTTTTCCTCCCCTCCTCCTACTTTCAACAGCCCGAACCACACTTCCCCACTACAGCAGACACTCTCCTCCAACACCGGACTACCAACAACAGCCACCACAACCTGACCCAAGGCACCCACCCTTTTGGCACTGGCATGCATACGGCTCTCCCACCAACACTTCCCTCCTCCTTTTCCTCCCCTCCTCCTACTTTCAACAGCCCGAACCACACTTCCCCACTACAGCAGACACTCTCCTCCAACACCGGACCACCAACAACAGCCACCACAACCTGACCCAAGGCACCCACCCTTTGGCCCTTGCCATCCATACGGCTCTCCCACCAACACTTCCCTCCTCCTTTTCCTCCCCTCCTCCTACTTTCAACAGCCCGAACCACACTTCCCCACTACAGCAGACACTCTCCTCCAACACCGGACTACCAACAACAGCCACCACAACCTGCACCAAGGCACCCACCCTTTTGGCACTGGCATGCACACGGCTCTCCCACCAACACTTCCCTCCTCCTTTTCCTCCCCTCCTCCTGTTTTTGACAGCCCTGACCACACTTCCCCACTACAGCAGACACTCTCCTCCAACACCGGACTACCAACAACAGCCACCACAACCTGACCCAAGGCACCCACCCTTTGGCCCTTGCCATCCATACGGCTCTCCCACCAACACTTCCCTCCTCCTTTTCCTCCCCTCCTCCTACTTTCAACAGCCCTGACCACACTTCCCCACTACAGCAGACACTCTCCTCCAACACCGGACTACCAACAACAGCCACCACAACCTGACCCAAGGCACCCACCCTTTTGCCCTTGCCATCCATACGGCTCTCCCACCAACACTTCCCTCCTCCTTTTCCTCCCCTCCTCCTACTTTCAACAGCCCGAACCACACTTCCCCACTACAGCAGACACTCTCCTCCAACACCGGACCACCAACAACAGCCACCACAACCTGACCCAAGGCACCCACCCTTTTGGCACTGGCATGCATACGGCTCTCCCACCAACACTTCCCTCCTCCTTTTCCTCCCCTCCTCCTACTTTCAACAGCCCGAACCACACTTCCCCACTACAGCAGACACTCTCCTCCAACACCGGACCACCAACAACAGCCACCACAACCTGACCCAAGGCACCCACCCTTTGGCCCTTGCCATCCATACGGCTCTCCCACCAACACTTCCCTCCTCCTTTTCCTCCCCTCCTCCTACTTTCAACAGCCCGAACCACACTTCCCCACTACAGCAGACACTCTCCTCCAACACCGGACTACCAACAACAGCCACCACAACCTGACCCAAGGCACCCACCCTTTTGCCCTTGCCATCCATACGGCTCTCCCACCAACACTTCCCTCCTCCTTTTCCTCCCCTCCTCCTGTTTTTGACAGCCCTGACCACACTTCCCCACTACAGCAGACACTCTCCTCCAACACCGGACTACCAACAACAGCCACCACAACCTGACCCAAGGCACCCACCCTTTTGCCCTTGCCATCCATACGGCTCTCCCACCAACACTTCCCTCCTCCTTTTCCTCCCCTCCTCCGACTTTCAACAGCCCGAACCACACTTCCCCACTACAGCAGACACTCTCCTCCAACACCGGACCACCAACAACAGCCACCACAACCTGACCCAAGGCACCCACCCTTTGGCCCTTGCCATCCATACGGCTCTCCCACCAACACTTCCCTCCTCCTTTTCCTCCCCTCCTCCTACTTTCAACAGCCCGAACCACACTTCCCCACTACAGCAGACACTCTCCTCCAACACCGGACTACCAACAACAGCCACCACAACCTGACCCAAGGCACCCACCCTTTTGGCACTGGCATGCATACGGCTCTCCCACCAACACTTCCCTCCTCCTTTTCCTCCCCTCCTCCTACTTTCAACAGCCCGAACCACACTTCCCCACTACAGCAGACACTCTCCTCCAACACCGGACCACCAACAACAGCCACCACAACCTGACCCAAGGCACCCACCCTTTGGCCCTTGCCATCCATACGGCTCTCCCACCAACACTTCCCTCCTCCTTTTCCTCCCCTCCTCCTACTTTCAACAGCCCGAACCACACTTCCCCACTACAGCAGACACTCTCCTCCAACACCGGACTACCAACAACAGCCACCACAACCTGACCCAAGGCACCCACCCTTTTGCCCTTGCCATCCATACGGCTCTCCCACCAACACTTCCCTCCTCCTTTTCCTCCCCTCCTCCTACTTTCAACAGCCCTGACCACACTTCCCCACTACAGCAGACACTCTCCTCCAACACCGGACTACCAACAACAGCCACCACAACCTGACCCAAGGCACCCACCCTTTGGCCCTTGCCATCCATACGGCTCTCCCACCAACACTTCCCTCCTCCTTTTCCTCCCCTCCTCCTACTTTCAACAGCCCGAACCACACTTCCCCACTACAGCAGACACTCTCCTCCAACACCAGACCACCAACAACAGCCACCACAACCTGACCCAAGGCACCCACCCTTTTGGCACTGGCATGCACACGGCTCTCCCACCAACACTTCCCTCCTCCTCTTCCTCCCCTCCTCCTACTTTCAACAGCCCGAACCACACTTCCACACTACAGCAGACACTCTCCTCCAACACCGGACTACCAACAACAGCCACCACAACCTGACCCAAGGCACCCACCCTTTTGCCCTTGCCATCCATACGGCTCTCCCACCAACACTTCCCTCATCCTTTTCCTCCCCTCCTCCTGTTTTTGACAGCCCTGACCACACTTCCCCACTACAGCAGACACTCTCCTCCAACACCGGACTACCAACAACAGCCACCACAACCTGACCCAAGGCACCCACCCTTTGGCCCTTGCCATCCATACGGCTCTCCCACCAACACTTCCCTCATCCTTTTCCTCCCCTCCTCCTACTTTCAACAGCCCGAACCACACTTCCCCACTACAGCAGACACTCTCCTCCAACACCGGACCACCAACAACAGCCACCACAACCTGACCCAAGGCACCCACCCTTTGGCCCTTGCCATCCATACGGCTCTCCCACCAACACTTCCCTCCTCCTTTTCCTCCCCTCCTCCTACTTTCAACAGCCCGAACCACACTTCCCCACTACAGCAGACACTCTCCTCCAACACCGGACTACCAACAACAGCCACCACAACCTGCACCAAGGCACCCACCCTTTTGGCACTGGCATGCATACGGCTCTCCCACCAACACTTCCCTCCTCCTTTTCCTCCCCTCCTCCTACTTTCAACAGCCCGAACCACACTTCCCCACTACAGCAGACACTCTCCTCCAACACCGGACTACCAACAACAGCCACCACAACCTGACCCAAGGCACCCACCCTTTGGCCCTTGCCATCCATACGGCTCTCCCACCAACACTTCCCTCCTCCTTTTCCTCCCCTCCTCCTGTTTTTGACAGCCCTGACCACACTTCCCCACTACAGCAGACACTCTCCTCCAACACCGGACTACCAACAACAGCCACCACAACCTGACCCAAGGCACCCACCCTTTTGCCCTTGCCATCCATACGGCTCTCCCACCAACACTTCCCTCCTCCTCTTCCTCCCCTCCTCCGACTTTCAACAGCCCGAACCACACTTCCCCACTACAGCAGACACTCTCCTCCAACACCGGACTACCAACAACAGCCACCACAACCTGACCCAAGGCACCCACCCTTTGGCCCTTGCCATCCATACGGCTCTCCCACCAACACTTCCCTCATCCTTTTCCTCCCCTCCTCCTACTTTCAACAGCCCTGACCACACTTCCCCACTACAGCAGACACTCTCCTCCAACACCGGACTACCAACAACAGCCACCACAACCTGACCCAAGGCACCCACCCTTTGGCCCTTGCCATCCATACGGCTCTCCCACCAACACTTCCCTCCTCCTTTTCCTCCCCTCCTCCGACTTTCAACAGCCCGAACCACACTTCCCCACTACAGCAGACACTCTCCTCCAACACCGGACTACCAACAACAGCCACCACAACCTGACCCAAGGCACCCACCCTTTTGCCCTTGCCATCCATACGGCTCTCCCACCAACACTTCCCTCCTCCTTTTCCTCCCCTCCTCCTACTTTCAACAGCCCGAACCACACTTCCCCACTACAGCAGACACTCTCCTCCAACACCGGACTACCAACAACAGCCACCACAACCTGCACCAAGGCACCCACCCTTTTGGCACTGGCATGCACACGGCTCTCCCACCAACACTTCCCTCCTCCTTTTCCTCCCCTCCTCCTACTTTCAACAGCCCGAACCACACTTCCCCACTACAGCAGACACTCTCCTCCAACACCGGACTATCAACAACAGCCACCACAACCTGCACCAAGGCACCCACCCTTTTGCTCTTGCCATCCATATGCCTCTCCCACCAACACTTCCCTCCTCCTTTTCCTCCCCTCCTCCTACTTTCAACAGCCCTGACAACACTTCCCCACTACAGCAGACACTCTCCTCCAACACCGGACTACCAACAACAGCCACCACAACCTGACCCAAGGCACCCACCCTTTGGCCCTTGCCATCCATACGGCTCTCCCACCAACACTTCCCTCCTCCTTTTCCTCCCCTCCTCCGACTTTCAACAGCCCGAACCACACTTCCCCACTACAGCAGACACTCATCTCCAACACCGGACTACCAACAACAGCCACCACAACCTGACCCAAGGCACCCACCCTTTTGCCCTTGCCATCCATACGGCTCTCCCACCAACACTTCCCTCCTCCTTTTCCTCCCCTCCTCCTACTTTCAACAGCCCGAACCACACTTCCCCACTACAGCAGACACTCTCCTCCAACACCCAACTACCAACAACAGCCACCACAACCTGACCCAAGGCACCCACCCTTTTGGCACTGGCATGCACACGGCTCTCCCACCAACACTTCCCTCCTCCTTTTCCTCCCCTCCTCCTGTTTTTGACAGCCCTGACCACACTTCCCCACTACAGCAGACACTCTCCTCCAACACCGGACTACCAACAACAGCCACCACAACCTGACCCAAGGCACCCACCCTTTTGCCCTTGCCATCCATACGGCTCTCCCACCAACACTTCCCTCCTCCTCTTCCTCCCCTCCTCCGACTTTCAACAGCCCGAACCACACTTCCCCACTACAGCAGACACTCTCCTCCAACACCGGACCACCAACAACAGCCACCACAACCTGACCCAAGGCACCCACCCTTTGGCCCTTGCCATCCATACGGCTCTCCCACCAACACTTCCCTCATCCTTTTCCTCCCCTCCTCCTACTTTCAACAGCCCGAACCACACTTCCCCACTACAGCAGACACTCTCCTCCAACACCGGACTACCAACAACAGCCACCACAACCTGACCCAAGGCACCCACCCTTTGGCCCTTGCCATCCATACGGCTCTCCCACCAACACTTCCCTCCTCCTTTTCCTCCCCTCCTCCGACTTTCAACAGCCCGAACCACACTTCCCCACTACAGCAGACACTCTCCTCCAACACCGGACTACCAACAACAGCCACCACAACCTGACCCAAGGCACCCACCCTTTTGCCCTTGCCATCCATACGGCTCTCCCACCAACACTTCCCTCCTCCTTTTCCTCCCCTCCTCCTACTTTCAACAGCCCGAACCACACTTCCCCACTACAGCAGACACTCTCCTCCAACACCGGACTACCAACAACAGCCACCACAACCTGACCCAAGGCACCCACCCTTTTGGCACTGGCATGCACACGGCTCTCCCACCAACACTTCCCTCCTCCTTTTCCTCCCCTCCTCCTACTTTCAACAGCCCGAACCACACTTCCCCACTACAGCAGACACTCTCCTCCAACACCGGACTATCAACAACAGCCACCACAACCTGACCCAAGGCACCCACCCTTTTGCTCTTGCCATCCATATGCCTCTCCCACCAACACTTCCCTCCTCCTTTTCCTCCCCTCCTCCTACTTTCAACAGCCCGAACCACACTTCCCCACTACAGCAGACACTCTCCTCCAACACCCAACTACCAACAACAGCCACCACAACCTGACCCAAGGCACCCACCCTTTGGCCCTTGCCATCCATACGGCTCTCCCACCAACACTTCCCTCATCCTTTTCCTCCCCTCCTCCGACTTTCAACAGCCCGAACCACACTTCCCCACTACAGCAGACACTCTCCTCCAACACCGGACTACCAACAACAGCCACCACAACCTGCACCAAGGCACCCACCCTTTTGCCCTTGCCATCCATACGGCTCTCCCACCAACACTTCCCTCCTCCTTTTCCTCCCCTCCTCCGACTTTCAACAGCCCTGACAACACTTCCCCACTACAGCAGACACTCTCCTCCAACACCAGACCACCAACAACAGCCACCACAACCTGACCCAAGGCACCCACCCTTTTGGCACTGGCATGCACACGGCTCTCCCACCAACACTTCCCTCCTCCTTTTCCTCCCCTCCTCCTACTTTCAACAGCCCGAACCACACTTCCCCACTACAGCAGACACTCTCCTCCAACACCCAACTACAAACAACAGCCACCACAACCTGACCCAAGGCACCCACCCTTTGGCCCTTGCCATCCATACGGCTCTCCCACCAACACTTCCCTCCTCCTTTTCCTCCCCTCCTCCTACTTTCAACAGCCCTGACAACACTTCCCCACTACAGCAGACACTCTCCTCCAACACCGGACTATCAACAACAGCCACCACAACCTGCACCAAGGCACCCACCCTTTGGCCCTTGCCATCCATACGGCTCTCCCACCAACACTTCCCTCCTCCTTTTCCTCCCCTCCTCCGACTTTCAACAGCCCGAACCACACTTCCCCACTACAGCAGACACTCTCCTCCAACACCGGACTACCAACAACAGCCACCACAACCTGACCCAAGGCACCCACCCTTTTGCCCTTGCCATCCATACGGCTCTCCCACCAACACTTCCCTCCTCCTTTTCCTCCCCTCCTCCTGTTTTTGACAGCCCTGACCACACTTCCCCACTACAGCAGACACTCTCCTCCAACACCGGACTACCAACAACAGCCACCACAACCTGACCCAAGGCACCCACCCTTTTGCCCTTGCCATCCATACGGCTCTCCCACCAACACTTCCCTCCTCCTTTTCCTCCCCTCCTCCTACTTTCAACAGCCCGAACCACACTTCCCCACTACAGCAGACACTCTCCTCCAACACCGGACTACCAACAACAGCCACCACAACCTGACCCAAGGCACCCACCCTTTGGCCCTTGCCATCCATACGGCTCTCCCACCAACACTTCCCTCCTCCTTTTCCTCCCCTCCTCCGACTTTCAACAGCCCGAACCACACTTCCCCACTACAGCAGACACTCTCCTCCAACACCCAACTACCAACAACAGCCACCACAACCTGACCCAAGGCACCCACCCTTTTGCCCTTGCCATCCATACGGCTCTCCCACCAACACTTCCCTCCTCCTTTTCCTCCCCTCCTCCGACTTTCAACAGCCCGAACCACACTTCCCCACTACAGCAGACACTCTCCTCCAACACCGGACTATCAACAACAGCCACCACAACCTGCACCAAGGCACCCACCCTTTTGCTCTTGCCATCCATATGCCTCTCCCACCAACACTTCCCTCCTCCTTTTCCTCCCCTCCTCCTGTTTTTGACAGCCCTGACCACACTTCCCCACTACAGCAGACACTCTCCTCCAACACCAGACCACCAACAACAGCCACCACAACCTGACCCAAGGCACCCACCCTTTTGGCACTGGCATGCACACGGCTCTCCCACCAACACTTCCCTCCTCCTCTTCCTCCCCTCCTCCTACTTTCAACAGCCCGAACCACACTTCCCCACTACAGCAGACACTCTCCTCCAACACCGGACTACCAACAACAGCCACCACAACCTGACCCAAGGCACCCACCCTTTTGGCACTGGCATGCACACGGCTCTCCCACCAACACTTCCCTCATCCTTTTCCTCCCCTCCTCCTACTTTCAACAGCCTGAACCACACTTCCCCACTACAGCAGACACTCTCCTCCAACACCGGACTACCAACAACAGCCACCACAACCTGCACCAAGGCACCCACCCTTTTGCCCTTGCCATCCATACGGCTCTCCCACCAACACTTCCCTCCTCCTTTTCCTCCCCTCCTCCTACTTTCAACAGCCCGAACCACACTTCCCCACTACAGCAGACACTCTCCTCCAACACCGGACTACCAACAACAGCCACCACAACCTGACCCAAGGCACCCACCCTTTGGCCCTTGCCATCCATACGGCTCTCCCACCAACACTTCCCTCCTCCTTTTCCTCCCCTCCTCCTACTTTCAACAGCCCGAACCACACTTCCCCACTACAGCAGACACTCTCCTCCAACACCGGACCACCAACAACAGCCACCACAACCTGCACCAAGGCACCCACCCTTTTGCCCTTGCCATCCATACGGCTCTCCCACCAACACTTCCCTCCTCTTTTTCCTCCCCTCCTCCTACTTTCAACAGCCCGAACCACACTTCCCCACTACAGCAGACACTCTCCTCCAACACCGGACTACCAACAACAGCCACCACAACCTGACCCAAGGCACCCACCCTTTTGGCACTGGCATGCATACGGCTCTCCCACCAACACTTCCCTCCTCCTTTTCCTCCCCTCCTCCGACTTTCAACAGCCCGAACCACACTTCCCCACTACAGCAGACACTCTCCTCCAACACCGGACTACCAACAACAGCCACCACAACCTGCACCAAGGCACCCACCCTTTTGCCCTTGCCATCCATACGGCTCTCCCACCAACACTTCCCTCCTCCTTTTCCTCCCCTCCTCCGACTTTCAACAGCCCGAACCACACTTCCCCACTACAGCAGACACTCTCCTCCAACACCGGACTACCAACAACAGCCACCACAACCTGCACCAAGGCACCCACCCTTTTGGCACTGGCATGCATACGGCTCTCCCACCAACACTTCCCTCCTCCTTTTCCTCCCCTCCTCCTACTTTCAACAGCCCGAACCACACTTCCCCACTACAGCAGACACTCTCCTCCAACACCGGACTACCAACAACAGCCACCACAACCTGCACCAAGGCACCCACCCTTTTGCCCTTGCCATCCATACGGCTCTCCCACCAACACTTCCCTCCTCCTCTTCCTCCCCTCCTCCTACTTTCAACAGCCCGAACCACACTTCCCCACTACAGCAGACACTCTCCTCCAACACCGGACCACCAACAACAGCCACCACAACCTGACCCAAGGCACCCACCCTTTGGCCCTTGCCATCCATACGGCTCTCCCACCAACACTTCCCTCCTCCTTTTCCTCCCCTCCTCCTACTTTCAACAGCCCGAACCACACTTCCCCACTACAGCAGACACTCTCCTCCAACACCGGACTACCAACAACAGCCACCACAACCTGACCCAAGGCACCCACCCTTTTGCCCTTGCCATCCATACGGCTCTCCCACCAACACTTCCCTCCTCCTTTTCCTCCCCTCCTCCTGTTTTTGACAGCCCTGACCACACTTCCCCACTACAGCAGACACTCTCCTCCAACACCGGACTACCAACAACAGCCACCACAACCTGACCCAAGGCACCCACCCTTTTGCCCTTGCCATCCATACGGCTCTCCCACCAACACTTCCCTCCTCCTTTTCCTCCCCTCCTCCTACTTTCAACAGCCCGAACCACACTTCCCCACTACAGCAGACACTCTCCTCCAACACCGGACTACCAACAACAGCCACCACAACCTGACCCAAGGCACCCACCCTTTTGCCCTTGCCATCCATACGGCTCTCCCACCAACACTTCCCTCCTCCTTTTCCTCCCCTCCTCCTACTTTCAACAGCCCGAACCACACTTCCCCACTACAGCAGACACTCTCCTCCAACACCGGACTACCAACAACAGCCACCACAACCTGACCCAAGGCACCCACCCTTTTGGCACTGGCATGCACACGGCTCTCCCACCAACACTTCCCTCCTCCTTTTCCTCCCCTCCTCCTACTTTCGACAGCCCGAACCACACTTCCCCACTACAGCAGACACTCTCCTCCAACACCGGACTATCAACAACAGCCACCACAACCTGCACCAAGGCACCCACCCTTTTGCTCTTGCCATCCATATGCCTCTCCCACCAACACTTCCCTCCTCCTTTTCCTCCCCTCCTCCTACTTTCAACAGCCCTGACAACACTTCCCCACTACAGCAGACACTCTCCTCCAACACCAGACCACCAACAACAGCCACCACAACCTGACCCAAGGCACCCACCCTTTTGGCACTGGCATGCACACGGCTCTCCCACCAACACTTCCCTCCTCCTCTTCCTCCCCTCCTCCTACTTTCAACAGCCCGAACCACACTTCCCCACTACAGCAGACACTCTCCTCCAACACCGGACTACCAACAACAGCCACCACAACCTGACCCAAGGCACCCACCCTTTTGGCACTGGCATGCACACGGCTCTCCCACCAACACTTCCCTCATCCTTTTCCTCCCCTCCTCCTACTTTCAACAGCCTGAACCACACTTCCCCACTACAGCAGACACTCTCCTCCAACACCGGACTACCAACAACAGCCACCACAACCTGACCCAAGGCACCCACCCTTTTGCCCTTGCCATCCATACGGCTCTCCCACCAACACTTCCCTCCTCCTTTTCCTCCCCTCCTCCTACTTTCAACAGCCCGAACCACACTTCCCCACTACAGCAGACACTCTCCTCCAACACCGGACTACCAACAACAGCCACCACAACCTGACCCAAGGCACCCACCCTTTGGCCCTTGCCATCCATACGGCTCTCCCACCAACACTTCCCTCCTCCTTTTCCTCCCCTCCTCCTACTTTCAACAGCCCGAACCACACTTCCCCACTACAGCAGACACTCTCCTCCAACACCGGACCACCAACAACAGCCACCACAACCTGCACCAAGGCACCCACCCTTTTGCCCTTGCCATCCATACGGCTCTCCCACCAACACTTCCCTCCTCTTTTTCCTCCCCTCCTCCTACTTTCAACAGCCCGAACCACACTTCCCCACTACAGCAGACACTCTCCTCCAACACCAGACCACCAACAACAGCCACCACAACCTGACCCAAGGCACCCACCCTTTTGGCACTGGCATGCACACGGCTCTCCCACCAACACTTCCCTCCTCCTCTTCCTCCCCTCCTCCTACTTTCAACAGCCCGAACCACACTTCCCCACTACAGCAGACACTCTCCTCCAACACCGGACTACCAACAACAGCCACCACAACCTGCACCAAGGCACCCACCCTTTTGGCACTGGCATGCACACGGCTCTCCCACCAACACTTCCCTCATCCTTTTCCTCCCCTCCTCCTACTTTCAACAGCCTGAACCACACTTCCCCACTACAGCAGACACTCTCCTCCAACACCGGACTACCAACAACAGCCACCACAACCTGACCCAAGGCACCCACCCTTTGGCCCTTGCCATCCATACGGCTCTCCCACCAACACTTCCCTCCTCCTTTTCCTCCCCTCCTCCTACTTTCAACAGCCCGAACCACACTTCCCCACTACAGCAGACACTCTCCTCCAACACCGGACTACCAACAACAGCCACCACAACCTGACCCAAGGCACCCACCCTTTGGCCCTTGCCATCCATACGGCTCTCCCACCAACACTTCCCTCCTCCTTTTCCTCCCCTCCTCCTACTTTCAACAGCCCGAACCACACTTCCCCACTACAGCAGACACTCTCCTCCAACACCGGACCACCAACAACAGCCACCACAACCTGCACCAAGGCACCCACCCTTTTGCCCTTGCCATCCATACGGCTCTCCCACCAACACTTCCCTCCTCTTTTTCCTCCCCTCCTCCTACTTTCAACAGCCCGAACCACACTTCCCCACTACAGCAGACACTCTCCTCCAACACCGGACTACCAACAACAGCCACCACAACCTGCACCAAGGCACCCACCCTTTTGGCACTGGCATGCATACGGCTCTCCCACCAACACTTCCCTCCTCCTTTTCCTCCCCTCCTCCTACTTTCAACAGCCCGAACCACACTTCCCCACTACAGCAGACACTCTCCTCCAACACCGGACTACCAACAACAGCCACCACAACCTGCACCAAGGCACCCACCCTTTTGCCCTTGCCATCCATACGGCTCTCCCACCAACACTTCCCTCCTCCTTTTCCTCCCCTCCTCCGACTTTCAACAGCCCGAACCACACTTCCCCACTACAGCAGACACTCTCCTCCAACACCGGACTACCAACAACAGCCACCACAACCTGACCCAAGGCACCCACCCTTTTGGCACTGGCATGCATACGGCTCTCCCACCAACACTTCCCTCCTCCTTTTCCTCCCCTCCTCCTACTTTCAACAGCCCGAACCACACTTCCCCACTACAGCAGACACTCTCCTCCAACACCGGACTACCAACAACAGCCACCACAACCTGACCCAAGGCACCCACCCTTTGGCCCTTGCCATCCATACGGCTCTCCCACCAACACTTCCCTCCTCCTCTTCCTCCCCTCCTCCGACTTTCAACAGCCCGAACCACACTTCCCCACTACAGCAGACACTCTCCTCCAACACCCAACTACCAACAACAGCCACCACAACCTGACCCAAGGCACCCACCCTTTTGCCCTTGCCATCCATACGGCTCTCCCACCAACACTTCCCTCCTCCTTTTCCTCCCCTCCTCCTACTTTCAACAGCCCGAACCACACTTCCCCACTACAGCAGACACTCTCCTCCAACACCCAACTACCAACAACAGCCACCACAACCTGACCCAAGGCACCCACCCTTTTGCCCTTGCCATCCATACGGCTCTCCCACCAACACTTCCCTCCTCCTTTTCCTCCCCTCCTCCTACTTTCAACAGCCCGAACCACACTTCCCCACTACAGCAGACACTCTCCTCCAACACCGGACCACCAACAACAGCCACCACAACCTGACCCAAGGCACCCACCCTTTGGCCCTTGCCATCCATACGGCTCTCCCACCAACACTTCCCTCCTCCTTTTCCTCCCCTCCTCCTACTTTCAACAGCCCTGACCACACTTCCCCACTACAGCAGACACTCTCCTCCAACACCGGACCACCAACAACAGCCACCACAACCTGACCCAAGGCACCCACCCTTTGGCCCTTGCCATCCATACGGCTCTCCCACCAACACTTCCCTCCTCCTTTTCCTCCCCTCCTCCGACTTTCAACAGCCTGAACCACACTTCCCCACTACAGCAGACACTCTCCTCCAACACCGGACTACCAACAACAGCCACCACAACCTGACCCAAGGCACCCACCCTTTTGGCACTGGCATGCATACGGCTCTCCCACCAACACTTCCTTCCTCCTTTTCCTCCCCTCCTCCTACTTTCAACAGCCCGAACCACACTTCCCCACTACAGCAGACACTCTCCTCCAACACCCAACTACCAACAACAGCCACCACAACCTGCACCAAGGCACCCACCCTTTTGCCCTTGCCATCCATACGGCTCTCCCACCAACACTTCCCTCCTCCTTTTCCTCCCCTCCTCCTGTTTTTGACAGCCCTGACCACACTTCCCCACTACAGCAGACACTCTCCTCCAACACCGGACTACCAACAACAGCCACCACAACCTGACCCAAGGCACCCACCCTTTGGCCCTTGCCATCCATACGGCTCTCCCACCAACACTTCCCTCCTCCTTTTCCTCCCCTCCTCCGACTTTCAACAGCCCGAACCACACTTCCCCACTACAGCAGACACTCTCCTCCAACACCGGACTACCAACAACAGCCACCACAACCTGCACCAAGGCACCCACCCTTTTGCCCTTGCCATCCATACGGCTCTCCCACCAACACTTCCCTCCTCCTTTTCCTCCCCTCCTCCGACTTTCAACAGCCCGAACCACACTTCCCCACTACAGCAGACACTCTCCTCCAACACCCAACTACCAACAACAGCCACCACAACCTGACCCAAGGCACCCACCCTTTTGCCCTTGCCATCCATACGGCTCTCCCACCAACACTTCCCTCCTCCTTTTCCTCCCCTCCTCCTACTTTCAACAGCCCGAACCACACTTCCCCACTACAGCAGACACTCTCCTCCAACACCGGACCACCAACAACAGCCACCACAACCTGCACCAAGGCACCCACCCTTTTGCTCTTGCCATCCATATGCCTCTCCCACCAACACTTCCCTCCTCCTTTTCCTCCCCTCCTCCTACTTTCAACAGCCCTGACAACACTTCCCCACTACAGCAGACACTCTCCTCCAACACCGGACTACCAACAACAGCCACCACAACCTGACCCAAGGCACCCACCCTTTGGCCCTTGCCATCCATACGGCTCTCCCACCAACACTTCCCTCCTCCTTTTCCTCCCCTCCTCCGACTTTCAACAGCCCGAACCACACTTCCCCACTACAGCAGACACTCTCCTCCAACACCGGACTACCAACAACAGCCACCACAACCTGCACCAAGGCACCCACCCTTTGGCCCTTGCCATCCATACGGCTCTCCCACCAACACTTCCCTCCTCCTTTTCCTCCCCTCCTCCTGTTTTTGACAGCCCTGACCACACTTCCCCACTACAGCAGACACTCTCCTCCAACACCGGACCACCAACAACAGCCACCACAACCTGACCCAAGGCACCCACCCTTTGGCCCTTGCCATACATACGGCTCTCCCACCAACACTTCCCTCATCCTTTTCCTCCCCTCCTCCTGTTTTTGACAGCCCTGACCACACTTCCCCACTACAGCAGACACTCTCCTCCAACACCGGACTACCAACAACAGCCACCACAACCTGCACCAAGGCACCCACCCTTTTGCCCTTGCCATCCATACGGCTCTCCCACCAACACTTCCCTCCTCCTTTTCCTCCCCTCCTCCTACTTTCAACAGCCCTGACCACACTTCCCCACTACAGCAGACACTCTCCTCCAACACCGGACTACCAACAACAGCCACCACAACCTGACCCAAGGCACCCACCCTTTTGCCCTTGCCATCCATACGGCTCTCCCACCAACACTTCCCTCCTCCTTTTCCTCCCCTCCTCCTACTTTCAACAGCCCGAACCACACTTCCCCACTACAGCAGACACTCTCCTCCAACACCCAACTACCAACAACAGCCACCACAACCTGACCCAAGGCACCCACCCTTTTGGCACTGGCATGCACACGGCTCTCCCACCAACACTTCCCTCATCCTTTTCCTCCCCTCCTCCTACTTTCAACAGCCTGAACCACACTTCCCCACTACAGCAGACACTCTCCTCCAACACCGGACTACCAACAACAGCCACCACAACCTGACCCAAGGCACCCACCCTTTTGCCCTTGCCATCCATACGGCTCTCCCACCAACACTTCCCTCCTCCTTTTCCTCCCCTCCTCCTACTTTCAACAGCCCGAACCACACTTCCCCACTACAGCAGACACTCTCCTCCAACACCGGACTACCAACAACAGCCACCACAACCTGACCCAAGGCACCCACCCTTTGGCCCTTGCCATCCATACGGCTCTCCCACCAACACTTCCCTCCTCCTTTTCCTCCCCTCCTCCTACTTTCAACAGCCCGAACCACACTTCCCCACTACAGCAGACACTCTCCTCCAACACCGGACCACCAACAACAGCCACCACAACCTGCACCAAGGCACCCACCCTTTTGCCCTTGCCATCCATACGGCTCTCCCACCAACACTTCCCTCCTCTTTTTCCTCCCCTCCTCCTACTTTCAACAGCCCGAACCACACTTCCCCACTACAGCAGACACTCTCCTCCAACACCAGACCACCAACAACAGCCACCACAACCTGACCCAAGGCACCCACCCTTTTGGCACTGGCATGCACACGGCTCTCCCACCAACACTTCCCTCCTCCTCTTCCTCCCCTCCTCCTATTTTCAACAGCCCGAACCACACTTCCCCACTACAGCAGACACTCTCCTCCAACACCGGACTACCAACAACAGCCACCACAACCTGACCCAAGGCACCCACCCTTTTGGCACTGGCATGCACACGGCTCTCCCACCAACACTTCCCTCATCCTTTTCCTCCCCTCCTCCTACTTTCAACAGCCTGAACCACACTTCCCCACTACAGCAGACACTCTCCTCCAACACCGGACTACCAACAACAGCCACCACAACCTGACCCAAGGCACCCACCCTTTGGCCCTTGCCATCCATACGGCTCTCCCACCAACACTTCCCTCCTCCTTTTCCTCCCCTCCTCCTACTTTCAACAGCCCGAACCACACTTCCCCACTACAGCAGACACTCTCCTCCAACACCGGACTACCAACAACAGCCACCACAACCTGACCCAAGGCACCCACCCTTTGGCCCTTGCCATCCATACGGCTCTCCCACCAACACTTCCCTCCTCCTTTTCCTCCCCTCCTCCTACTTTCAACAGCCCGAACCACACTTCCCCACTACAGCAGACACTCTCCTCCAACACCGGACCACCAACAACAGCCACCACAACCTGCACCAAGGCACCCACCCTTTTGCCCTTGCCATCCATACGGCTCTCCCACCAACACTTCCCTCCTCTTTTTCCTCCCCTCCTCCTACTTTCAACAGCCCGAACCACACTTCCCCACTACAGCAGACACTCTCCTCCAACACCGGACTACCAACAACAGCCACCACAACCTGCACCAAGGCACCCACCCTTTTGGCACTGGCATGCATACGGCTCTCCCACCAACACTTCCCTCCTCCTTTTCCTCCCCTCCTCCTACTTTCAACAGCCCGAACCACACTTCCCCACTACAGCAGACACTCTCCTCCAACACCGGACTACCAACAACAGCCACCACAACCTGCACCAAGGCACCCACCCTTTTGCCCTTGCCATCCATACGGCTCTCCCACCAACACTTCCCTCCTCCTTTTCCTCCCCTCCTCCGACTTTCAACAGCCCGAACCACACTTCCCCACTACAGCAGACACTCTCCTCCAACACCGGACTACCAACAACAGCCACCACAACCTGACCCAAGGCACCCACCCTTTTGGCACTGGCATGCATACGGCTCTCCCACCAACACTTCCCTCCTCCTTTTCCTCCCCTCCTCCTACTTTCAACAGCCCGAACCACACTTCCCCACTACAGCAGACACTCTCCTCCAACACCGGACTACCAACAACAGCCACCACAACCTGACCCAAGGCACCCACCCTTTTGCCCTTGCCATCCATACGGCTCTCCCACCAACACTTCCCTCCTCCTCTTCCTCCCCTCCTCCTACTTTCAACAGCCCGAACCACACTTCCCCACTACAGCAGACACTCTCCTCCAACACCGGACTACCAACAACAGCCACCACAACCTGACCCAAGGCACCCACCCTTTTGCCCTTGCCATCCATACGGCTCTCCCACCAACACTTCCCTCCTCCTTTTCCTCCCCTCCTCCTACTTTCAACAGCCCGAACCACACTTCCCCACTACAGCAGACACTCTCCTCCAACACCCAACTACCAACAACAGCCACCACAACCTGACCCAAGGCACCCACCCTTTTGCCCTTGCCATCCATACGGCTCTCCCACCAACACTTCCCTCCTCCTTTTCCTCCCCTCCTCCTACTTTCAACAGCCCGAACCACACTTCCCCACTACAGCAGACACTCTCCTCCAACACCGGACCACCAACAACAGCCACCACAACCTGACCCAAGGCACCCACCCTTTGGCCCTTGCCATCCATACGGCTCTCCCACCAACACTTCCCTCCTCCTTTTCCTCCCCTCCTCCTACTTTCAACAGCCCTGACCACACTTCCCCACTACAGCAGACACTCTCCTCCAACACCGGACCACCAACAACAGCCACCACAACCTGACCCAAGGCACCCACCCTTTGGCCCTTGCCATCCATACGGCTCTCCCACCAACACTTCCCTCCTCCTTTTCCTCCCCTCCTCCGACTTTCAACAGCCTGAACCACACTTCCCCACTACAGCAGACACTCTCCTCCAACACCGGACTACCAACAACAGCCACCACAACCTGACCCAAGGCACCCACCCTTTTGGCACTGGCATGCATACGGCTCTCCCACCAACACTTCCCTCCTCCTTTTCCTCCCCTCCTCCTACTTTCAACAGCCCGAACCACACTTCCCCACTACAGCAGACACTCTCCTCCAACACCCAACTACCAACAACAGCCACCACAACCTGCACCAAGGCACCCACCCTTTTGCCCTTGCCATCCATACGGCTCTCCCACCAACACTTCCCTCCTCCTTTTCCTCCCCTCCTCCTGTTTTTGACAGCCCTGACCACACTTCCCCACTACAGCAGACACTCTCCTCCAACACCGGACTACCAACAACAGCCACCACAACCTGACCCAAGGCACCCACCCTTTGGCCCTTGCCATCCATACGGCTCTCCCACCAACACTTCCCTCCTCCTTTTCCTCCCCTCCTCCGACTTTCAACAGCCCGAACCACACTTCCCCACTACAGCAGACACTCTCCTCCAACACCGGACTACCAACAACAGCCACCACAACCTGCACCAAGGCACCCACCCTTTTGCCCTTGCCATCCATACGGCTCTCCCACCAACACTTCCCTCCTCCTTTTCCTCCCCTCCTCCGACTTTCAACAGCCCGAACCACACTTCCCCACTACAGCAGACACTCTCCTCCA